>NC_080383.1:57594359-57738478 GCF_014773155.1 Arachis stenosperma | reverse complement strand
TGTACTATTGACTTGAAAATAGAACCAAGGTCAATTAAACAAGGCATGCAAGACACCAAACTTAAGATTAGACACTAGACTCAAACAAGAAGCATAAAATCTCTTTTTTGGTTTTTATAGTTTTGTAATTTTTTTTTGTGCTTTTTCGAAAATTATATGAAAATAGAAAATAAAGGTTTCAGAATTCTTAATTTGAATTCCAGGAATCATTGCAATGCTAGTCTAAGACTCCGGTCCAGGAAATTTAGACATGGCTTCACAGCCAGCCAAGCTTCCAAAGAAAGCTTCGGTCCAAAACACTAGACATGGCCAATGGCCAACCAAGCCTTAGCAGATCATTGCTCCAATGGCAAGATTGATGGAAATCAACAAGCTATTGTGATGATCAGTTGAAACCTCGGTCCAATAAGATTAGACATGGCTTCTCAGCCAGCCAGATTTCAGCAGATCATCATGAAACTCTAGAATTCATTCTTAAGAACTCTGAAGAAAAATACCTAATCTAAGCAACAAGATGAACCGTCAGTTGTCCATACACAAGAACAATCCCCGGCAATGGCGCCAAAAACTTGGTGCGTGAAATTGTGATTCACTACACAACTTTGCAATATTAACCAGCAAGTGCACTGGGTCGTCCAAGTAATACCTTACGTGAGTAAGGGTCGATCCCACGGAGATTGTTAGTATGAAGCAAGCTATGGTCACCTTGTAAATCTCAGTCAGGCAGACTCAAATGGGTATGGTGATATACGAATAAAGCATAAAGAAAAAGATAGAGATACTTATGTATATCATTGGTGAGAGCTTCAGATAAGCGTATGAAGATGCTTTCCCTTCCGTCTTTCTGCTTTCCTACTGTCTTCATCCAATCCTTCTTACTCCTTTCCATGGCAAGCTTATGCAAGGGTTTCACCGTTGTCAGTGGTTACCTCCCATCCTCTCAGTGAAAATGTTCCTATGCTCTGTCACAGCATATGGCTAATCAGCTGTCGGTTCTCGGTCAGGCCGGAATAGAATCCATTGATTCTTTTGTGTCTGTCACTAACGCCCCGCCTGCTAGGAGTTTGAAGCACGTCACAGTCATTCAATCATTGAATCCTACTCAGAATACCACAGACAAGGTTAGACCTTCCGGATTCTCTTGAATGCCGCCATCAGTTCTCGCCTATACCACGAAGACTCTGATCTCACGGAATGGCTGGCTCGTTTGTCAGGCGAGCACTCGGTTGTCAGGCGATCAACCATGCATCGTGTGTATCAGGAATCCAAGAGATAAACACTAGAGCCTTGTTGCTTGTAGAACAGAGTGGTTGTCAGTCACTTTGTTCATAAGTGAGAATGATGATGAGTGTCACGGATAATCACATTCAGCAAGTTGAAGAACAAGTGATATCTTGGACAAAGAACAAGCGGAATTGAATAGAAAGAACAATAGTAATTGCATTAATACTCGAGGTACAGCAGAGCTCCACACCTTAATCTATGGTGTGTAGAAACTCCACCGTTGAAAATACATAAGAACAAGAGGGATCATTGGTTTCGGCCCCAGAGAGGGAACCAGAAGAACCAAGATGAAAATACAATAGTAAAAGGTCCTATATATAGAAAACTAGTAGCCTAGGGTGTACAGAGATGAGTAAATGACATAAAAATCCACTTCCGGGCCCACTTGGTGTGTGCTTGGGCTGAGCAATCAAGCATTTTTCGTGTAGAGACTCTTCTTGGAGTTAAACGCCAGCTTTTATGCCAGTTTGGGCGTTTAACTCCCATTTTGGTGCCAGTTCCGGCGTTTAACGCTGGGAATTCTGAGGGTGACTTTGAATGCCGGTTTGGGCCATCAAATCTTGGGCAAAGTATGGACTATCATATATTGCTGGAAAGCCCAGGATGTCTACTTTCCAACGCCGTTGAGAGCGCGCCAATTGGGCTTCTGTATCTCCAGAAAATCCACTTCGAGTGCAGGGAGGTCAGAATCCAACAGCATCTGCAGTCCTTTTCAGTCTCTGGATCAGATTTTTGCTCAGGTCCCTCAATTTCAGCCAGAAAATACCTGAAATCACAGAAAAACACACAAACTCATAGTAAAGTCCAGAAAAGTGAATTTTAACTAAAAACTAATAAAAATATACTAAAAACTCAACTCAAACTACTAAAAACATACTAAAAACAATGCCAAAAAGCGTATAAATTATCCGCTCATCAGTGAGCAAAGGGGGTTCATCCTCCCAAGTCTCATTTCCAAATAACTTGTCATTTAGCTTCATGATTGCTCCAAGGTATTTAGCAACTTGCTCTTCAGTGACATACTCGTCCTCTTCAGAGGAAGAATACTCATCAGAGCTCATGAATGGCAGAAGTAAATCCAATGGAATCTCTATGGTCTCATTTTGAGCCTCAGATTCCCATGGTTTCTCATTGGGGAACTCATTGGAGGTCAGTGCACGCCCATTGAGGCCTTCCTCAGTGGCGTTCACTGCCTCTCCTTCCTCTCCAAATTCGGCCATGTTGATGGCCTTCCACTCTCCTTTTGGATTTTCTTCTGTATTGCTTGGGAGAGTACTAGGAGGGAGTTCAGTGATTTTCTTGCTCAGCTGACCCACTTGTGCCTCCAAGTTCCTAATGGAGGACCTTGTTTCAGTCATGAAACTTTGAGTGGTTTTGATTAGATCAGAGACCATGTTTGCTAAGTCATAGTGACTCTGCTTAGAATTCTCTGTCTGTTGCTGAGAAGATGATGGAAAAGGCTTGCCATTGCTAAACCTGTTTCTTCCACCATTATTGTTGTTGAAACCTTGTTGAGGTCTCTCTTGATTCTTCCATGAGAAATTTGGGTGATTTCTCCATGAAGAATTATAGGTGTTTCCATAGGGTTCTCCTAGGTAATTCACCTCCTCCATTGAAGGGTTTTCAGGATCATAAGCTTCTTTTTCAGATGAAGCATCCTTAGTACTGCTTGGTGCATTTTGCATTCCAGACAGACTTTGAGAAATCAAATTGACTTGTTGAGTCAATATTTTATTCTGAGCCAATATGGCATTCAGAGTGTCAATCTCAAGAACTCCTTTCTTCTGACTAGTCCCATTGTTCACAGGATTCCTTTCAGAGGTGTACATGAATTGGTTATTTGCAACCATTTCAATTAGCTCTTGAGCCTCTGTAGGCATCTTCTTCAGATGAAGAGATCCTCCAGCAGAGCTATCCAAAGACATCTTGGATAGTTCAGAGAGACCATCATAGAAAATACCTATGATGCTCCATTCAGAAAGCATGTCTGAAGGACATTTTCTGATTAATTGTTTGTATCTTTCCCAAGCTTCATAGAGGGATTCTCCATCCTTCTGTCTGAAGGTTTGGACTTCCACTCTAAGCTTACTCAATTTTTGAGGTGGAAAGAACTTTGCCAAGAAGGCATTGACTAGCTTTTCCCAAGAGTCCAGGCTTTCTTTAGGTTGAGAGTCCAACCATATTCTAGCTCTGTCTTCTTACAGCAAAAGGGAATAGCATCAGTCTGTAGACCTCAGGGTCAACCCCATTAGTCTTGACTGTGTCACAGATTTGCAAGAACTCAGCTAAAAACTGATGAGGATCTTCCAATGGAAGTCCATGGAACTTGCAATTCTGTTGCATTAGAGAAACTAATTGAGGCTTAAGCTCAAAGTTGTTTGCTCCAATGGCAGGGATAGAGATGCTTCTCCATAGAAGTCGGGAGTAGGTGCAGTAAAGTCACCCAGCACCTTCCTTGCATTGTTGGCATTGTTGTTGTTTTCGGCTGCCATGGGTTCTTCTTCTTTGAAGAATTCGGTTAGGTCCTCTACAGAGAATTGTGCCTTAGCTTCTCTTAGCTTTCGCTTCAAGGTCCTTTCAGGTTCAGGGTCAGCTTCAACAAGGATGCCTTTGTCTTTGTTCTTGCTCATATGAAAGAGAAAAGAACAAGAAAATATGGAATCCTCTATGTCACAGTATAGAGATTCCTTAAGGAGTCAGAGGAAAAGAAAAATGGAAGACAGAAGTAGAGAATTCGAACTTATCAAAGAAGATGGAGTTCGAATTTTGCATTAAGGAATAGTGTTAGTCCATAAATAGAAGGATGTGAGAAGAAGGGAAGTAATTTTCGAAAATTAAGTAAGAGATTTTAAAAACATTTTGAAAAATACTAATCAATTTTCGAAAACCAAGAGTGGGAAAGAGATCAAGTGTTTTTTTGAAAAAGATTTTGAAATTAGAAATCAAAAAGATATGATTAAAAACTATTTTGAAAAAGATGTGATTAAAAAGATATGATTGAAAAGTTATGCTTTTAAAAAGATATGATTGAAGAGATATGATTTGAAAACAATTTTAAAAAGATTTGATTTTAAAAATTAATGACTTGCCTAACAAGAAAAGATATGATTCAAACATTAAACCTTTCTCAACAGAAAAGGCAACATACTTAAAATGTTCAATCAAATCATTAATTGTTGGCAAGTATCTTTGAAAAAGGAAAGAAATTGATTTTGAAAACATTTGATTGAAAAGATTTGATTTGAAAAAGATTTGATTTTGAAAAACTTTGAAAACTTGAAAAAAAAATTGCATTAAAAACAGAATCTTCCCTCTTGTGACATCCTGGCGTTAAACGCCCAGAATGGTGCACATTCTGGCGTTTAACGCCCAATGCACTACCTTCTTGGGCGTTAAACGCCCAACCAGGTACCCTGGCTGGCGTTTAAACGCCAGTCTATCCTTCTTCACTGGGCGTTTTGAACGTCCAGCTTTTTCTGTATAATTCCTCTGCAGTATGTTCTGAATCTTCAATTCTCTGTATTATTGACTTGAAAAGACACAAATTAAAAATATTTTGGATTTTTAATAATAAGGAATAATCAAAATGCAACTAAAATCAAATAACAATGCATGCAAGACACCAAACTTAGCAGTTTGTATACTACTGACACTAACAAAATGTGAATGCATATGAGACACATAAACACTCAAGTCAAGAGAATTAAAAATCATAGTAATAAAATCATCAAGAACAACTTGAAGATTAATGAAGACACATGCATGAATGCAAAGAGAACAGAAACATGCAATTGACACCAAACTTAACATGAGACTCTAGACTCAAACAAGAAACATAAAATATTTTTGGTTTTTATGATTTTGTAATTTTTTTTGTGCTTTTTCGAAAATTAAGTGGAAAAGAAAATAAACATATCAAAATTCTTAATGAGAATTCCAGGAATTATGCAATGTTAGTCTAAAGCTTTAGTCTAAAGGAATTAGACATAGCTAGCCAAGCTTCAGCAGGACATTGCATTCAAGAGCTAAATTGATGAAAATCAATCAGCTTTGGTGATGATAAAAACATCACCTTGAAACACTAGAATTCATTCTTAAGAACTCTGAAGAAAAAATACCTAATCTAAGCAACAAGATGAACCGTCAGTTGTCCATACACAAAACAATCCCCGGCAACGACGCCAAAAACTTGGTGCGTGAAATTGTGATCACTACAACTTCGCACAACTAACCAGCAAGTGCACTGGGTCGTCCAAGTAATAAACCTTACGCGAGTAAGGGTCGATCCCTCGGAGATTGTTGGTATGAAGCAAGCTATGGTCACCTTGTAAATCTTAGTCAGGCAGACTCAAATGGGTATAGATGATGAATAAAACATAAAGATAAAGATAGAGGTACTTATGTATATCATTGGTGAGAGCTTCAGATAAGCGTATGAAGATGCTTTCCCTTCCGTCTCTCTGCTTTCTTACTGTCTTCATCCAATCCTTCTTACTCTTTTCCATGGCAAGCTTATGCAAGGGTTTCACCGTTGTCAGTGGCTACCTCCCATCCTCTCAGTGAAAACGTTCCTATGCTCTGTCACAGCATATGGCTAATCATCTGTCGGTTCTCGGTCAGGCCGGAATAGAATCCATTGATTCTTTTGCGTCTGTCACTAACGCCCCGCCTGCTAGGAGTTTGAAGCACGTCACAATCATTCAATCATTGAATCCTACTCAGAATACCACAGACAAGGTTAGACCTTCCGGATTCTCTTGAATGCCGCCATCAGTTCTCGCCTATACCACGAAGATTCCGGTTAAAGAATCCAAGAGATAAACACTAGAGCCTTGTTGCTTGTAGAACAGAAGTGGTTGTCAGTCACTTTGTTCATAAGTGAGAATGATGATGAGTGTCACGGATCATCACATTCATCAAGTTGAAGAACAAGTGATATCTTGGACAAAGAACAAGCGGAATTGAATAGAAGAACAATAGTAATTGCATTAATACTCGAGGTACAGCAGAGCTCCACACCTTAATCTATGGTGTGTAGAAACTCCACCGTTGAAAATACATAAGAACAGAGTGATCATTGGTTTCGGCCCCAGAGAGGGAACCAGAAGAACCAAGATGAAAATTCAATAGTAAAAGGTCCTACTTATAGAAAACTAGTAGCCTAAGGATTACAAAGATGTGTAAATGACATAAAAATCCACTTCCGGGCCCACTTGGTGTGTGCTTGGGCTGAGCAATGAAGCATTTTCGTGTAGAGACTCTTCTTGGAGTTAAACGCCAGCTTTTGTGCCAGTTTGGGCATTTAACTCCCATTTAGGTGCCAGTTCCGGCGTTTAACGCTGGAAATTCTGAGGGTGACTTTGAACGCCGGTTTGGGCCATCAAATTTTGGGCAAAGTATGAACTATCATATATTGCTGGAAAGCCCAGGATGTCTACTTTCCAACGCCGTTGAGAGCGCGCCAATTGGGCTTCTGTAGCTCCAGAAAATCCATTTCGAGTGCAGGGAGGTCAGAATCCAACAGCATCTGCAGTCCTTTTCAGTCTCTGAATCAGATTTTTGCTCAGGTCCCTCAATTTCAGCCAGAAAATACCTGAAATCACAGAAAAACACACAAACTCATAGTAAAGTTCAGAAAAGTGAATTTTAACTAAAAACTAATAAAAATATACTAAAAACTCAACTCAAACTACTAAAAACATACTAAAAACAATGCCAAAAAGCGTACAAATTATCCGCTCATCACTGGGCGTTCAAAATGCCCAGTGAAGAAGACAGACTGGTGTTTAAACGCCAGCCAGGGTGCCTGGTTGGGCGTTTAACGCCCAAAAAGGTAGTGCATTGGGCGTTAAACGCCAGAATGTGCACCATTCTGGGCGTTTAACGCCAGGATGGCACAAAAGGGAAGATTTTGTTTTCGAATCAATTTTTTTCCAAGTTTTCAAAGTTTTTCAAAATCAAATCTTTTTCAAATCAAATCTTTTCAATCAAATCTTTTTCAAAATCAATTTCTTTCCCTTTTCAAAGATACTTGCTAACAATTAATGATTTGATTCAACATTTCAAGTATGTTGCCTTTTCTGTTGAGGAAGGTTTAATGTTTGAATCATATCTTTTCTTGTTAGACAAGTCATTAATTTTTAAAATCAAATCTTTTTAAATTGTTTTTCAAATCATATCTTTTCAATCATATCTTTTTTTAAACCATAACTTTTCAATCATATCTTTTTAATCACATCTTTTTCAAAATAGTTTTCAATCATATCTTTTTAAATTCTAATCTCAAAATCTTTTTCAAAAAATTACTTGATTTCTTTCCCACTCTTGGTTTTCGAAAATCAATTAAAGTTTTTCAAAATGTTTTTCAAAATCTTTTACTTAATTTTCGAAAATTTCTTCCTCCCATCTCGCATCCTTCTATTTATGGAGTACCACTTCTCCTCAATGCACAATTCGAACTCTATCTGACTAAGTTCGAATTCTTCTACCTCTTCCTTCTATTTTTCTTTTCCTCTGACACCTCAAGGAATCTCTATACTGTGACATAGAGGATTCCATATTTTCTTGTTCTCTTCTCTTTCATATGAGCAGGAGCAAAGACAAAGGCATTCTTGTTGAAGCTGACCCTGAACCTGAAAGGACCTTGAAGCGAAAGCTAAGAGAAGCTAAGGCACAACTCTCCATAGAGGACCTGACAGAAATCTTCAAAGAAGAAGAACCCATGGCAGCCGAAAACAACAACAATGCCAACAATGCAAGGAAGGTGCTGGGTGACTTTACTGCACCTACTCCCGACTTCTATGGGAGAAGCATCTCTATCCCTGCCATTGGAGCAAACAACTTTGAGCTTAAGCCTCAATTAGTTTCTCTAATGCAACAGAATTGCAAGTTCCATGGACTTCCATTGGAAGATCCTCATCAGTTCTTAGCTGAATTCTTGCAAATCTGTGACACTGTCAAGACTAATGGGGTTGACCCTGAGGTCTACAGACTTATGCTATTCCCTTTTGCTGTAAGAGACAGAGCTAGAATATGGTTGGACTTACAACCTAAAGACAGCCTGAACTCTTGGGAAAAGCTAGTCAATGCCTTCTTGGCAAAGTTCTTTCCACCTCAAAAATTGAGTAAGCTTAGAGTGGAAGTCCAAACCTTCAGACAGAAGGAAGGAGAATCCCTCTATGAAGCTTGGGAAAGATACAAACAATTGATCAGAAAGTGTCCCTCTGATATGCTTTCTGAATGGAGCATCATAGGTATTTTCTATGATGGTCTCTCTGACGGAATGGATTTTTTGGAGCTATAGGAGTCCAATTGGCACGCTCTCAATTGGGTTGGAAATTAGACATCCAGGGCTTTCCATCAATATATAATATTCCATACTTTGCTCGAAGATAAATGACGTAAACTGGCGTTTAACACCAGTTCCATGTTGCATTATGGCGTTGAACGCCAGAAACAGGTTGCAAGTTGGAGTTAAACGCCAGAAACAGGTTACAACCTGACGTTTAACTCCAAAAACAGCCCAGACACGTGAGAAGCTCAAGTCTCAGCCCCAGCACACACCAAGTGGGCCCCAGAAGTGGATTTCTGTACTATCTATCTTAGTTTACTCATTTTCTGTAAACCTAGGTCACTAGTTTAGTATTTAAACAACTTTTAGAGACTTATTTTGTACCTCATGACATTTTAGATCTGAACTTTGTACTTTTTGACGGCATGAGTCTCTAAACTCCATTGTTGGGGGTGAGGAGCTCTGCAGCGTCTCGATGAATTAATGTAATTATTTCCGTTTTCTATTCAAACACGCTTGTTTCTATCTAAGATGTTCATTCGCACTTCAATATGAAGAAAGTGATGATCCGTGACACTCATCACCATTCTCAACCTATGAACGCATGCCTGACAACCACCTCCGCTCTACATTAGATTGAATGAGTATCTCTTGGATTCCTTAATTAGAGTCTTCGTGGTATAAGCTAGAATCCATTGGCAGCATCCTTGAGAATCCGGAAAGTCTAAACCTTGTCTGTGGTATTCCGAGTAGGATTCAGGGATTGGATGACTGTGACGAGCTTCAAACTTGCGAGTGTTGGGCGTAGTGACAGACACAAAAGGATCAATGGATCCTATTCCGACATGATCGAGAACCGACAGATGATTAGCCGTGTGGTGGCAGCGCATTTGGACCATTTTCACTAAGAGGACGGATGGTAGCCATTGACCATGGTGATCCACCAACACACAGCTTGCCATAGAAGGAACCTTGCGTGCGTGAAGAAGATGACAGTAGGAAAGCAGAGATTCAGAAGACAAAGCATCTCCAAAACTCCAACACATTTTCCATTACTGCGTAATAATTACTCGTTTCATGCTCTTTCACTTTTTACAATTGAAACTAAAGAACCCTATTGGTATCCTGACTAAGAATAATAAGATAACCATAGCTTGCTTCAAGCCAACAATCTCTGTGGGATCGACCCTTACTCACGTAAGGTATTACTTGGACGACCCAGTGCACTTGCTAGTTAGTTGTGCGGAATTAGATGAAGAGAGGTGAAGAGAAGTATTAGTAATTAAATAATTAAATAGAAGAAGAGAAGAGGAAGAGAATTCGAAAATAATTTTAAAAAAAGGGTTAGTGATTTTCGAAAATTAGAGATAATTAGTTAATTAAAAAGAATTTTAAAACATGAAACAATTAGTTAATTAAAAAGAATTTTTGAAAAAGGGGTGAGATATTTTCGAAAATTAGAGAGGAAAGAGTAGTTAGGTGGTTTTGAAAAAGATAAGAAACAAACAAAAAGTTAATTAGTTAGTTGAAAAAGATTTTAAAATCAAATTTTAAAAAGATAAGAAGATAAGAAGTTAGATAAGATATTTTAAAATCAAATTTTGAAAAAGAAAATTTTTTGAAAAAGATAAGATATGAGATAAAAAGATTTAATTTAAAAAATTGAAATTACTTACTTTACTAACAAGAAATTACAAGATAAGATTCTAGAACTTAAAGATTGAACCTTTCTTAACAAGAAAGTAACAAACTTCAAATTTTTGAATCAATCACATTAATTGTTAGCTAATTTTCAAAAATATGATATAAAGATAAGAAAAAGATTTTGAAAATATTTTGAAAAAGATTTTTTTGAAATTTTTGAAAAATAGAAAAAAAATGAAAAAGATATGATTTTTGAAAAAGATTTTGAAAAGATAAGATTTTTAAAATTGAAATTTTGACTTGACTTGTAAGAAACTACTAATTTTAAAAATTTTTGACCAAGTCAACCCAAGATTTCGAAAATTTGGAGGGAAATAAGGAAATGATATTTTTTGATTTTTGAATTTTTAATTATGAGAGAGAAAAACACAAAAATGACCCAAAACATAAAAATTTTGGATCAAAACACATTATGCATGCAAGAACACCATGAATGTCAAGATGAACACCAAGAACACTTTGAAGATCATGATGAACATCAAGAACATAATTTTGAAAAATTTTTGATGCAAAGAAAACATGCAAGACACCAAACTTCGAAATCTTGAATGCATGGATTCTAACAAACGAAAAATGCACATGAAAAACAACAAACAACACAAAACAAGAAAACATCAAGATCAAACAAGAAGACTTGTCAAGAACAACTTGAAGATCATGAAGAACACTATGAATGCATGAAATTTTCGAAAAATGCAAGAAAAAATTTTTAAAGCATGCAATTGACACCAAACTTAAAAATTGACTCAAGACTCAAACAAGAAACACAAAATATTTTTGGTTTTTTTATGATTTTATGATTTTTTGTATTTTTATTATTTTTTCAAAAATATACTTTAGAAAAACGAAAATAATAATAATAAAAAAATATTTTTGAAATATTTTTGAAAACTTTTTGAAAAGAAAATTACCTAATCTGAGCAACAAGATGAACCGTCAGTTGTCCATACTCGAACAATCCCCGGCAACGGCGCCAAAAACTTGGTGGACGAAATTGTGATCAACAATAATGGCTCTTTGGCATGTGCCTAAAAACTAACTCAGCACTTTCTTTCCACAACTCCGTTCAACTTAACCAGCAAGTGTACTGGGTCATCCAAGTAATACCTTACGTGAGTAAGGGTCGATCCCACAGAGATTGTTGGTATGAAGCAAGCTATGGTAACCTTGTAAATCTCAGTTAGGCAGATTAAATGGTTATGGGTTTCGAAAATTAATAATAAATAGAAAATAAAAAGGGATAGAAATACTTATGTAAATCAATAGTGGGAATTTCAGATAGGCGTGTGGAGATGCTAGAATCCTTTCGAATCTCTATTTTCTTATTGCTTTCATCCAATCCTTCTTACTCCTTTCCATGGCAAGCTGTATGTAGGGCATCACCATCATCAATGGCTACTTTTCATCCTCTCGGGAAAATGGTCCTATGCGCTGTCACTGCACGGCTAATCGTCTGGAGGCATCACCCTTGACAATGGCTACATCCCATCCTCTCAGTAAAAATGGTCCAAATGCTCTGTCACAACATGGCTAATCAGCTGTTGGTTCTCGATCATGTTGGAATAGGATCCATTGATCCTTTTGCATTTGTCATCACGCCCAGCAATCGCGAGTTTGAAGCTCGTCACAGTCATTCAATACCGGAATCCTACTCGGAATACCACAGACAAGGTTAGACTTTCCGGATTCCCAGGATCCTACTCAGAATACCACAGACAAGGTTAGACTTTCCGGATCCCCATGAATGCCGCCATCTATCTAGCTTATACCATGAAGATTCTGTTGGGGAATCTAAGAGATATGCGCCCGGCCTAAGGTAGAACGGAAGTGGTTGTCAGTCACGCGCGTTCATAGGTGAGAATGATGATGAGTGTCACGGATCATCACATTCATCAAAGTGTTGTGAAACGTATATCTTGGAATAAGAATAAAAGAGAATTGAATAGAAAGTAATAGTAATTGTATTGAAACTTGAGGTACAGCAGAGCTCCACATCCTTAATCTATGGTGTGCAGAAACTCCACCGTTGAAAATACATAAGTGAAAGGTTCAGGCATGGCCGAATGGCCAGCCCCCATGAAGGTGATCAAAAGACCGAATGATCAAAGACTAAACAGTCAAAAGATTAAACTGTCAAAAGATGTCTAATACAATAGTAACTTATCCTATTTATACTAGACTAGCTACTAGGGTTTACATGAGTAAGTAATTGATGCATAAATCCACTTTCGGGGCCCACTTGGTGTATGCTTGGGCTGAGCTTGATCTATCCACGAGCTGAGGCTTCTCTTGGAGTTGAACTCCAAGTTATAACGTGTTTTGGGCGTTCAACTCCGGATCATGACGTGTTTCTGGCGTTTAACTCCAGACAGCAGCATGTACTTGGCGTTCAATGCCAATTTACGTCATCAATTTCCGAATAAAGTATGGACTATTATATATTGCTGGAAAGCTCTGGATGTCTACTTTCCAACGCCGTTAAGAGAGCGCCATTTGGAGTTCTGTATCTCCAGAAAATCTATTTTGAGTACAGGGAGGTCAGATTCCAACAGCATCAGCAGTCCTTTTGTTAGCCTTTTTCAGAGTTTTGCTCAAGTCCCTTAATTTCAGCCAGAAATTACCTGAAATTACAGAAAAACACACAAATTCATAGTAAAGTCCAGAAATGTGAATTTAACATAAAAACTAATGAAAACATCCCTAAAAATAGCTTGAACTTACTAAAAACTACCTAAAAACAATGCCAAAAAGCGTATAAATTATCCGCTCATCAGCAGCAATCAAAGAAATTGATCACGGATGCAAAGTACTATCTTTGGGATGAACCATATCTCTTCAAGAGATGTGCAGACGAAGTAATCCATAGATGTGTGCCTAAAGAAGAAGTGCAGAAGATCATCTGGCATTGCCATGGATTACAATATGGAGAACATTTTGGAAGTGATCGAACAGCCACAAGAGTCCTCTAATGTGGCTTCTATTGGCCTACTCTCTATAAAAACTCCTGAGAGTTTGTACTTAATTGTGACAGTTGCCAAAGATCTGGCAATCTGCCTCACAGTTATGACATGCCTCAACAAGGGATCTTGGAGATTGAGTTGTTTGATGTATGGGGTATTGACTTCATGGGGCCTTTCCCACCATCATACTCAAACACTTATATTCTGGTGGCAGTAGATTATGTATCCAAATAGGTGGAAGCTATTGTAACACCTACTAATGATACTAAGACAGTGTTGAAATTCCTCCAGAAATATATCTTCAGCAGATTTGGTGTTCCTTGAGTACTAATCAGTGATGGGAGCGCTCATTTCTGCAATAAACAACTTTACTCTGCTATGGTTCGATATGGAGTTAGCCATCCACAGACAAATGGGCAAGATGAAGTCTCTAATAGAGAACTTAAAAGAATTCTGGAACGGACTGTGATTAATCGTAGAAGGGATTGGGCAAGAAGCTTGGATGATGCTCTGTGGGCATACAGAACAGCATTCAAGACTCCTATAGGGACCTCTCCATACCAGCTTGTGTATGGAAAAGCCTGTCACTTGCCAGTGGAACTGAAACATAAGGCCTACTGGGCAACCAGATACCTAAACCGTGATGCAAGTTAGCTGGAGAAAAACGATTGCTCTAGTTAAATGAGCTAGAGGAATTCAGACTCAATGCTTTTGAAAATGCAAAAATTTACAAAGAGAAAGCAAAAAGATGGCATGATAAGAAGCTGTCATCCAGAGTCTTTGAGCCAGCGCAGAAAGTTCTGCTATTTAATTCTAGGCTCAGTTTATTCCCCGGGAAGTTGAAATCCCGGTGGAGAGGACCATATGTGATTACAAGTGTGTCACCATATGGATACGTAGAGCTTTAGGATAATGATTCTAACAAAAGGTTCATTGTTAATGGACAGAGAGTCAAACATTATCTTGAAAGCAATTTTGAGCAAGAATGCTCAAAACTGAGACTTGATTAAAGCTCATTAATAGTCCAACTAAAGACAATAAAGAAGCGCTTGCTGGGAGGCAACCCAGCCATTAACAAAGCTTATTTGTTAATTAATTGAATTTTACAGGTTCATATTAATTATCTTCAAGGTAAAATAGCAAATTGTATGAGTTCACAGAGTTATAGAAGGATTCAGAGGATAAAACAGCAAAAAGAAGCTCACTGGTGCGAAAAAGCTAGTAAGAGCTATTTTGGGCGTTAAACGCCCAACAGAAGCATCTACTGGACGTTTAATGCCAGTAGAGATAGCCATCTGGGCATTAAACGCCAGAAAGAAGCATCTTCTGGGCATTTAACGCCAGATTTACAGCGTCCTGGGCGTTCAGAAAAATGCCCAGTGATAAGGGAGTTTCTGGCGTTTAACGCCAGCCAGAAGCAACAGCTAGGCGTTAAACGCCCAGACCAAGCACCAATTGGGCGTTAAACGCCCAAAACATGCAGCAGTTGGGCGTTTAACGCCAGGATTGTGGAAGGGAGGAAGTTTTTGTTCCCAACTTGATTTTTTTCAAATTTTCATGTTTCCATCCTTAATTTCTTGCATAAACACATTACAAATCCTAATTTTTCAAATCCTTTTTCAAAGATATCAAATGTATCTTAATTCTTAAACATAAATCCTTTTCAATTCCTCTCCAAATTCTTTTCAAATCTTTTTCAAAACTCAATTATCTTTTTAAATTCTTCTCAAATCTTTTTTTTAAATTCATCATAACTTCTTTTCAAAATTTAGATTTATCTTTTTTAAATATCTTTCATATCTTTTCAATTTTAAATTGCATCTTTTTCCTATCATACTTATCTTTTACAAATCATATCTTCAATCATATCTTATTCAAAATTTTCGAAAACCCACCCTCTTCCCTTTAAATCCTAGTTCGGCCTACCCCCTCTCCTTCATAGTTCGAACTTGGCTCTCCATCTATCCCTCTCCTTTCCTTTCTTTTGCTTGAGGACAAGCAAACCTCTAAGTTTGGTGTGTTTATCCGTGATCACTAAACCAATACCCACTATGATCATGGCTCCTAAGGGAAAACAAACCACTCCAAGAGGCAAGAAAGAGAATATTTTATAACCACTTTGGAATCAAGGGAAGTTCTTAACCAAAGAACATTCAGACCATTACTACAAAATAATGGGTCTAAGGTTAGTGATCCCGGAAGTTAAATTCGATCTGAAAGAAGACGAATATCCAGAGATCCAAGAGCAAATTCGAAACAGGAGTTGGGAAATCCTAGCTAATCCTGAAACAAAGGTGGGAAGAAACATGGTTCAGGAATTCTACTCTAATCTGTGGCAAACAGACAGGCAGAGAATAGATAGAACCGCCTTCTATGACTATCAGACTTTGGTCAGAGGAAAGATTGTTCACCTCTACCCTGACAAAATTAGGGAGATCTTTAAGCTACCTCAGCTGAAAGATGACCCAGACTCTTTTAATAGGAGAATGATCAGAATAAATAAGGGCTTGGACGAAATTCTAGAGGACATATGCCTCTCTGGAACCAAGTGGACAACCAACACAAAGGGTATCCCAAATCAACTCAAGAGAGGAGATCTCAAACCAGTCGCCAGAGGCTGGCTAGACTTCATTGGGCGTTCTATACTGCCCACTAGCAACCGCTCTGAAGTCACCATCAAAAGAGCAGTAATGATCCATTGCATTATGTTGGGAAAAGAAGTGGAAGTTCATCAGCTGATTTCTTGTGAACTTTACACAATTGCAAACAAGAACTCTAAAGATGCCAAATTAGCTTATCCAAGCTTAATCTCTATGCTATGTAAAGATATTGGGGTAAAGATGGGAGTAAATGAGTACATCCCAGTTGAGCAACCAATCACCAAAAAGTCAATGGAAGGACAACAAGTGCAGGACGACCCCATCAAGAGGAAAGCACAGGAGTTCCTCCCGGAAATCCCTCAAATTGAATACTGGGAGCGTCTTGAAGCATCTGTCACCAAGTTGTAAGAAGCTATGGACCAACTAAAGGAAGAACAGCAAAATCAAAGTAGTATGCTTTGCAAACTGCTTAGGGAACAAGAAGAGCAAGGGCGTGAACTGAAGCAACTGAAGCGTCAGAAGCTGTCTCTTGAAGGGCCAAGCACCCCACAGATTAAAGGAGCATCCACCTCCCAAAATAAAGGTTGTTGAGTCCTAATCTTAGCCTTAACTCTGTGATAGTTGTTCTTATTAGGAATTTACCTTAGAAGTTATATATGAGTAGTAGTAATTAGTATATCTATTTTGATTTTATCTCCAATTAAGCTATAATTTATTTTTCTCATCATCATCAAACATAAATAAAATAGCAGATTTTTAGAATAAGGAGGCAATATTTTTTCGAGTTTTTAATAAGGAAAATTTCAATTATTTATATGTGGTGGCAATACTTTTTGTCTTCTGAATGAATGTCTGAACAGGTGCATATTTTTTATATTAAATTTTATGAATGTTAAAATTGTTGGCTCTTGAAAGAATGATGAACAAGAGAAATGTTATTGATGATCTGAAAAATCATGAAATTGATTCTTGAAGCAAGAAAAAGCAGTGAAAAAAAAGAAGGAGCAGTAGAAAAAAGCCAATAGCCCTTTAAACCAAAAGGCAAGGGTAAAAAGGATCCAAGGCTTTGAGCATCAATGGATAGGAGGGCCCAAGGAAATAAATCCAGGTCTAAGCGGCTAAATCAAGCTGTCCCTAACCATGTGCTTGTGGCATGTAGGTCCAAGTGAAAAGCTTGAGATTGAGTGGTTAAAGTCGTGATCCAAAGCAAAAGAGTGTGCTTAAGAACTTTAGACACCTCTAATTGGGGACTCTAGCAAAGCTAAGTCACAATCTGAAAAGGTTCACCCAGTTATGTGTCTATGGTATTTATGTATCCGGTGGTAATACTGGAAAACAAAAAGCTTAGGGCCACGGCCAAGACTCATAAAGTAGCTGTGTTCAAGAATCAACATACTAAACTAGGAGAATCAATAATACTATCTAAATTTTGAGTTTCTATGGATGCCAATCATTCTGAATTTCAAAGGATAAAGTGAGATGCCAAAACTGTTCGGAAGCAAAAAGCTACTAGTCCTTCTCATCTAATTAGAATCTGGGCTTCACTTAAAACTCTGAGATATTATTGCTTCTTGATTTCTTTTTATCCTATTTTATTTATCTAGTTACTTTGGGACAAGCAACAGTTTAAGTTTGGTGTTGTGATGAGCGGATATTTTATACGCTTTTTGGGGGTAATTTCATGTAGTTTTTAGTATGTTTTAGTTAGTTTTTAGTATATTTTTATTAGTTTTTAGGCAAAATTCATATTTCTGGACTTTACTATGAGTTTGTGTGTTTTTCTGTAATTTCAGGTATTTTCTGGCTGAAATTGAGGGAGCTAAGGAAAAATCTGATTCAGGCTGAAAAAGGACTGCTTATGCTGTTGGATTCTGACCTCCCTGCACTCAGAATGGATTTTTTAGAGCTACAGAAGTCCAATTGGCACGCTCTCAATTGGGTTGGAAATTAGACATCTAGGGCTTTCCAGAAATATATAATAGTCCATACTTTGCTCAAAGATAAATGACGTAAACTGGCGTTTAACGCCAGTTCCATGTTGCATTCTGGCATTGAACGCCAGAAACAGGTTGCAAGTTGGAGTTAAACGCCAGAAACAGGTTGCAAGTTGGAGTTAAACGCCAGAAACAGGTTACAACCTGACGTTTAACTCCAGAAACAGCCTAGGCACTTGAGAAGCTCAAGTCTCAGCCCCAGCACACACCAAGTAGGCCCCAGAAGTGGATTTCTGCACTATCTATCTTAGTTTACTCATTTTCTGTAAACCTAGGTTACTAGTTTAGTATTTAAACAACTTTTAGAGACTTATTTTGTACCTTATGACATTTTAGATCTGAACTTTGTACTTTTTGACGGCATGAGTCTCTAAACTCCATTATTGGGGTGAGGAGCTCTGCAGCGTCTCGATGAATTAATGCAATTACTTCTGTTTTCTATTCAAACACGCTTGTTTCTATCTAAGATGTTCATTCGCACTTCAATATGAAGAAAGTGATGATCCGTGACACTCATCACCATTCTCAACCTATGAATGCGTGCCTGACAACCTCCTCCGTTCTACATTAGATTGAATGATTATCTCTTGGATTCCTTAACCAGAGTCTTCGTGGTATAAGCTAGAATCCATTGGCAGCATCCTTGAGAATCTGAAAAGTCTAAACCTTGTCTGTGATATTTCGAGTAGGATTCAGGGATTGGATGACTGTGACGAGCTTCAAACTCACGAGTGTTGGGCGTAGTGATAGACACAAAAGGATCAATGGATCCTATTCCGACATGATCGAGAACCGACAGATGATTAGCCGTGCGGTGACAGTGCATTTGGACCATTTTCACTAAGAGGACGGATGGTAGCCATTGACAACGGTGATCCAACAACACACAGCTTACCATAAAAGGAACCTTGCGTGCGTGAAGAATGACAGTAGGAAAGTAGAGATTCAGAAGACAAAGCATCTCCAAAACTCCAACACATTCTCCATTACTGCGTAACAATTACTCGTTTCATGATCTTTCACTTTTTACAATTGACACTAAAGAACCCTATTGGTATCCTGACTAAGAATAATAAGATAACCATAGCTTGCTTCAAGCCAACAATCTCCGTGGGATCGACCCTTACTCACGTAAGGTATTACTTGGACGACCCAGTGCACTTGCTGGTTAGTTGTGCAGAATTACATAGTGTGAGTGTAATTTTCGTGTACTAACCGTCTCGGAGCTGTGTCTCTTGTCTCTCAATGGACCCAATAAGTTCGTGAAGTACAATATCCATATCTACTTTGACATCTGTTGACTTAATCTGATTTGTTATATTGAGTCTTGATTCTGAACATGCATTCTACAACACATTTTTCTTAAATTCAATTCCTGATAATGCCACCTAACCAAATGAAGAAGGTATAGAGATAGAGTTATGTACGTAGCTAATGACTTATTGGAACCTGCCGTATTTGCGTTTTTGAATCTATTTTTTTGTTTTCCCAAGTTCAGAATTGCTTTTAATTTTGAAATTATTTTAGAAAAATGAAATGGTTATTTTCCTAATTTGCCTTTGTCCGTTAATTTGTTTGCATCTTCACATGAACCTATGATCTTTTGTGGTCCTCAATACAATAAAATTGGGGAATTGGACTTCGTAGAAAATTGCTCAAGTTAATTTGGTTCAGGTGTTGATGTTGTGTGAAAATTAAATATAAGTAGCCTTTGCCCCATTCCCCTTTGAATTCTCTTTTTTTTCTTTTCCTTTATGGCATTCTATTATTATATCTTTATGGCATTCTATTATTATTTCCTTTAAATACTACTTTCTTGCTTAACTTTTCATCAGTTACAACCTATGGTTACTTTACATTATTACCAATTAATAAGTAACCAATCGGTAGCTACTTGAAGGTTCATAAAACAAGTGACTAACTCACTTAATTGAATTGATCCTAACTTAGTATTCAACATTTTATAGAATAATAAATCTGGTTAACTTTCCAAAACTTATTAAACCCAAAATTAGTTTATATGACCTGCAATAATCAATATGATTTAGTTAGTTGAAATTATAATATATGACCTGGTGTGCCTAATTGATTTGGAAATGTATTTTTACTACTGTTTAACATACTAGGAGTGTGAAAATTTATTGGAAAAGCTAGAGGTACCAACATTTGATTTTAAATACGACAATGAATCTCTTTATTGGAGATATCTTGAATTGGAAAATTTTTTATTAGATTCATTAAATAATTTTATTTCGACTAGTTGATTCATTCTTGTGTTGTGTTACTATTTATTGTTAACCTGGTAAATGTTTTTTGCTTACTATTAAATGTATAGCCTGGTTAACAATGGCTTCCACAAGTAGAAGATCTATAAGTGGTTCGTACGGTAGCGGCAACATAACGGGAGAACATTTTTGTGAGTGTGGTTTAAGAGCACCGTTATAAGTCTCGAATAGCATGGCCAATCTGGGAAGAAAGTATTACACGTGTCCAGCAAAGCGATGTAGATGGTTTAGATGGGCAGGTCCAAGTATCCAATATTCTGACATTGGAGATGATCGATCTTGTCAACTGAATTCTAATTTGAAGATGAGCGAACGAGTGGAAAATCTTCATACTGATGTTGTGTATCTGAAATTTTTAGCGTTCCTTCAACTTCTTGTTTCTATGGTCTGTGTTGTCTTGGTCATTTTATTGTTGTGTAAGTTGTAGTTTGACCTTTGAACTCAAATAGGCAAATGAAAAATTGTAATGACCAGTTTGTGAACATGTTTCAGTAATTTTTGTTGTTAATTATAAAATAAGTACATGTTCAACATGTCTTCTTCTCTTTGTCACTTTATTCTTTTTATTTGATTGACACAAACCAATCTAAGAATAGCATATATAGGATTATATGAATTGAGCCATGAAACATTTTATGCCTGTCATCGCTTCTGATTTTGATACTATTTTTCAATATTGATAGAGTTGAATAAGTTTGAATCCAGGAAAAAAATGGTGTTAAGCAATTGCCTTTTCAATATTTCAGGAAATTTGATCAAACCCATTTTGGTTTTGTAACTGATTCTTATTTCTTTAGCCACAAAAAGGGAGAAAAAAGAGGCACTAGTTGGTCTCTAGGCCTTCTTTGTAGAATAAGTTTGATTTCCACTACTTCATCAATATATTCAATAAAACCAGTATACACAGCATCATCTGAGAACCACAAATTATTGACCAAAAACTAAGATAATTGTCATTAACATGATCATGACTATAAATGTTGTACTTAGCAAACAATTCCTGCTCAAGCGACCAAAATAAAGGCCATACCACAATACTAGTAAGACTGTATGAAGAACCTAACCTTATTCTGAACAGAGCAAAATAAAGCGTTACCAAAATATCTATCCAAATGCATACTAAATATAAGTTTGTACGTTATACCATCTTAAACATAACCATCTCACAAAATTCTAAAACCCTATAGTGAAAAACTTAATACCCTAAGCCAAACTTATTACCCCCAACCAATGGTCAACTTCATATAATGGAACGCACAAGGCCTATCATCTGTGAATCTGAAAAACCGCAGAAGTGTGCATACACATTAGGACTCTCAGCAAACTTCAAAATCACCCTTACCACCTCGTCATCATCGAACCCAAGCTGTGTGAGCTTCTCGCCAACCTTCCACCTCTCGTTCACACCAACAATGGCATCAGCTATCAGTTGGGCATTCTTCATTTGGTCAGCCGAAGATTGTTGAATATGGTCGGCCATCCTCTCCAGTACATCAAGTTGTTTTCTCTTCCTCCCATATCGCTTTGTGCTTCCTGCACTTGCACCGGTTTCAGAATGTGATGCTTGTCCTTGCATTGCTGGCCCTCCGTTATTGTCTGGATGTGGAGACATCTCAGACTCATCAAATCCAACTGTAGTGTCTTTTGTCTCTTTGTTAACCTGTTCCTCCGCATCAAAGCCACTAACTCCTGCTGCTCCTGTGGCTCTATCCCTGCCAAATATACCCTCTAGCTAGTGAAATAGAGAAAATGGCTTGCCAGGACTGTAGAACTTGGTTGGATGTTCCTGTGAAAATATAAACTGAATTTAACAAATTTTTTATGAAGTTCCTGCTAAAAAACTAGTTACAATAATGAAATTTCGAATAATTTAATAATATACAGAAAAAATGATACTAACAGATAATGAAACTCTTGGAACAATACATGAGAAGATTATGCAACTTTTAATTTCAATGAATATATATATAAAATACTAGAAGGGAAAAATATGGACCACAAATTTAGATGGAATAATACATAAAAGAGCATACATTGAAAGAAAGTTGAGCTAATAAACTCTGCCTCTATTCAAAAGACATAAAATAGATGAATGGCTGAGACTTGTATAGATTATAGATTCCAGGTTTAAACTGCCAACAATCAGCCCTCTTACTGTCTACGACAAACTCCTCCATGAAGCCAACAAAAGTGTTAGTCTCTTCATCACTCTACATGCGCCTGTTCTCCATTTTTACCTACCAAAATTAAGATAATCAAAACTGTGCATAAATGATCTAAATTACAATTAATTAACGTAAAACAGGTAGTTGCCATTACAAATAAAACAGCAAAAAATAACATAAATAGTAAAAATAATAAAACAGATAGTTGCCATGACAAGTGAAACAGCAAAAAATAACACAAATAGTAAAAATAATAAAACAGGTCATTGCTATTACAAATGAAACAATAAAAAATAACACAAATAGTAAAAATAATAAAACAGGTAGTTGCCGTTACAAATAATAATAAAACAGCAAACAATATCACAAATAGGTAGTTGTCATTACAAATGAAGATGTGCTATTACAATGTTTCCCATCTCAACAAGTCATACAAATTAAAATGCGGCCATAACAACAATACTCAATTGATTACGGTGTTTTTTACACTACTCTTACAACACTACTCCATACGACTTGTACACCACTCTTCATACATCCCAGCTGCTATGTTGTCATGTTAGTGAGTCCATTCGTTTGTGTTTTCAACCACATCAACCATTCCATCCTGTTCTTCGTCTCCATCAGGCATAAATTCATCCAATATGCTACTTCCTCATCTGGATCCATCTCTATACTCTTTCAAATGAAATTTTTGCAGCAAATAATAGGCAATAATTATCTGAGATTGTCTTTAAAGGGTAAAAGCTAGGGCTTCTTAAGATGGACCACTTTTTCTTCAGCAAACCAAAGCATTGCTCAATGATATTCCTTGCGGAAGAATGAACCTTATTAAAATATTCTTGGTAATTACGCGGTGCACGTGCTCCCTGGGCCCACTCTCTTACATGATATCGAGTGCCTCTATACGGTGTGAGAAACCCAGACCATTTGTGTAACCAGCATAAACTAAATAGTAATTACCTATAGACAAGTGATGCAAACAAGGCAAGACGTTGGGTGTCGTGAACTCAAGCTAATTGTATAGGCTTAACTCCAAAGATGGTATCATTACCGTGGGGTATCTTAAGACTATTACGACGAGTTATTGCATCTCGAAGTACCCGTGAATTAGATGCCGATCCCTCCCATCCATTGAGTACATAGACAAAACCCAACTCCCGGTTACACACTCCTAAGACATTGGAGCAGATTTTACCCTTTCTTGTTCAGTACCTTGCCTTCTCAGACTCGGGAACTGTCACCTCTATATAAGTACCATCTAATGCTTCCAAGCAACCCTATCATCCATAGAAAGTTATGATACTCAGATATAGAATCCTTTAGAAAAACATGAATCATACACAACATCGAATAAGCTCTACCTTAAACCTTCTCCATGTGGGGTCTAGACAATCCTCTTCAATTGGTGTAGCCTTGGCAAACAAAATGCTTTGAATTCGTATTACAGTCTTTAAAACTTTATTAAAATACTTACTAACTATCTCGCCGGACTTACAAAATCTAACCTGCAGACTACGATTTTTTTTGTGATGCGCTAAGATAATTAAGAAAGTTGAAACCTGCTCCAGCAGGCTTACATGACCATCCTCTGTAAGTCCTCCTTGAACTTGGAGCAACTCACACAAATTAGCAAAGGCATTTGTGTTTATTCTCAACTCCCAGATACAATTTCTATCACCCTTACCAACAACATGTTCTAAAGTCTCACGTCTAATTTTACTATTCATTCTTCGCCTAACGATAGTTGGCCACTAGTTCTATCTTTAAAGTAAACAAATAGCGTAAGCACAAAGAACAACACCAAATCTTCATGGTTGGATCTCATCTCTTCATAAAAAGAGACGCATCGCTTAATAATTTCCGACCGCTCCATTTCTTCCTGGCAAAATCATTACATAAAAAAATACATAAACATTCAAAGAAATCTAACACTACTTGATGGAAAATCTGCTATATCTTCTTAGAACCAAAAACAAGATCAAGACACTGAAACCAAAAGACAGTTAACACTATCTAAGTCTAATCATATATATTGAAGTTTATCAAACTTAAGAATGTGATGCTCTTCTTTGGAACCTTAATTATAAAACCTAGTGGATTTAATTGGAAACTTAAAATGAATTAGTTAATTAAGCATCCACAATTACCATATCAGATGCGTTTTCCTACTACAAGGTTGGCTGATTATTAAAAGAGGCAAATTAAAGTAAGGCACCACTCACATATAAATTATTAAAATTGGAGTGTCTAATATAAGCATTATACATACAGGGATTCAAATTTTGTCACACGTGACTATAAATTTATGTCATAATAGAGTATATATATAAAGAGAGTATGATATAATAATTAATGAACCGAATCGATCATGTACTTAACAAAACTACATATATCAAGTTTGGTAATATAGAAAAACTTAAAATTTATATATATACCAACCTTAAAAAAAAAAATTCTCGTTACCTGTTTCTATTGAAGTTTACTTCTCAATTTTAAGTTAGTTTTAAGAAAATCAAAGTCTAGCAAAAGCTGGAGTGCCACTACTCTTTAAACTACGACTAACCTAACAAATTCCTCTTCAATACGATTTCAGAAATCACAGTAGGTGCACTATTTATAGCCACAATAATCATAGATTTCACAAAACAATTTACACATTCTCACATCAAACAGACATAAATTAGGCAAATAGAGCATCTCAGATTTCAGAATCAAAATATGCATAAGAATGAAAACCAAAATAACCAAACATGACCAAAACCAATTCATAAGAAGCACATCACAAACGAAATTAAAGAAACAAGGCATGAAAACATATACACATCTATACATCAGAACAAAGAACCAAATCGAAATGAAGAGAGAAAAATCCATATTCTTTCTATGCATCTAGTTGAACAACGAACAAAATCCACAGAGCATAACTCGCAACATAAAAATTTGACCTAAACCAGTAATGAAATTTGACCCCAACTAACCTAGGTTACACAAACTGTGATGACAACAACGAAGTCTGATGAACTCGACAGCAACAGGGGAGACTCTCTCAACTGGGTTCCTCGGACGTTATCCTGTGAAGGAGCAAATGATGGGACTGTCTTTCTCTTTTTGTTTATGTATATATAACTTAGTGTATTACGCGGTACCTTGATAGATGTCATGTACTTCCAAAATTAACTTATGTGTATATATGTATATATGTATATATGTATATTTTGTGTTATCGTATATATCTATGATATAGCTTTAAGTGTTAACCTTGGGAATAACTAAGTGACGTTTCACGAGTAATAGTTTAGTCACGCTAAACCGATCAAGGCTCGTACTAACATTTGTTTATAAAATCCGAGTCTAGAACCAAGTAAGTCCCTACGACGAGTAACACCTGAATGTTTGGCATTGGTCATGACGTGTCGAAAGTTGGGGTGTTACAACAGACCTTCATCAGCTACGCATGAGGCTGGCTCTTCAAAGGCTAAAGCAGCAAAGGGCAAAAGTCCCATGACAGAAGAGGAAACCCCATCTTCTCCTCCTCTTCGTTCGACTTCTCGTCCTCCAAGACGCTCAGCCCCTTCCTCACGACCATCCAAAGGTAACAAAAGACCTTTTCTTCACTCTGTCAAAGAACCCATTTACCCTGACCCTGTTGCATTCAAAACCCATTTTGGAAAACACCCCACTCTCATTTTGATCTTCTAAGATTTCTTTCTTACATGGACTTTGAATTTCACAGAGACGTTGTCTCAAAACGACCTCTATGTTCCTCTTATGTTGCTGATTTGAATTCATTGGCTGGAAAAGGAATAGACTTTGTTGAAAATTTTTGAGCTTTAGATTGGGAAAGGCTGTTTGAAATTCAACAACCTATTTACCCTGACTTGGTCCGAAAATTTTATGCAAACATGCAATATAGTAAGGTATGTGTTCACTCTTATGTTAAAAGCTGTCAAATGCTTTTAAATCATGAAAACATCAGTGAATCCCTTGCTTACACAAATGTAGGAGTTAATGTCTATGTCTCTGAAAAGTGGGATAATCATTTTCGAGTTTCTCACCAAGATGTTCTGGTCAACATTTGTAAAAACATCTCCCTCATGGATGGTGTTACTCCCACTCATAGAGCTCTAGGTCCTTCCCGTACACAGCTTCACCGTATTATCACACATATCTTGCTGCCCCAAAGTGGATTCTATCAAAGGGTCACCTTTTATTATTCCTTAATTCTGTATGCCATCCTCAACAAAATTCAAATCTCTTTTGCTTATCTAATGATATACCACATGTTTGATTGCATTAATAGTGATAAGAATGTTTCACTTTTATATGGAATATTTTTTTACTTGCATCTTTGAGTATTTTGCTATTGATTTGAGCGATGGAACGATGAAAGACAAACGGTCTTATCTCAAGGGTGGTGGTGTAGTAAAACAGACTAAGAAAAATTTCACAAAGGCTGTCAACAAAATGGTTCTTGAGGAAGTTGAAAAAGAAAGTATTTCTCCTCCATCCACTGCCGGGTCATCTTCATCCCATAAATATCTTATTAATGGCATTATCAAAGATGTTTTGTAAGAATTTGTCAATCTCTTAAAATAGATGATAAATTCTAGCAAACAAGCTAAGATATTAGCTCTTTAAAATGAGAATTCTTTTCGACAATTTCAAGCCGTGTGGAGGTGTTACTTAAATATTTTGACTCCTTGAACAATGACCAAGCTTTGCCCGATTAAGATGAGAATATAGAAAAAAAAGTATTTGTATAAAAGTTTGCATATTCTAGTGCACTTCTTATTAATTGATGAGTGGTCCAACTGGGACAATATATAATGGTTAGCAATTATACAAAACATGTTGTGGTGCAAACTTAATTTATATTTATTTTTCCATAAAAAATTGTAGGAAATAGTTATGTATAGAAATGATACATATAAAAATGGTAAAATGTATAGCACCCTATCTATTGAGTGGGTTATGCTCGAATCATAACAAACATTGGCCATAATATTACAAATTATCCTAACATCTCATTATTTTCGCACACACATATAATATAATTTACGTAAATAAAAGAATGTAATATATGCACTTGATCTCATGAATAATATCAAGGTACAAGATATACACACGAGTACAAAATGACACAGTATATGTAAACAGAAAAAAAAAACTTCACTTGTGCTAGTGTATTTTATCGGTACATTGGTGTATATTAAATCTGCATCATCAAAATATTAATTTAAAAATATAGATGGATGAGATTTTTTATGTAACATCTGTTTGTAATGAAGAGTATCGTAAGGTGTGTACTAAATTTTGTGTTAATTGAGATATGATTGTATGAAGATTACAGCCTGCTGCCCTTTGGTATAGGCCTCCTTTGTTGGCGGCTTGGTGGATGGTTCCTTGGATGGCTTACCTTTTGTTTTGGTTTTTTCTTTTTTTTGGTTATGACCTTTTGTTTTGGTTTGGCTAGTTCCTTTGTTGCAAGGCTAATAGACCTTTTTGGTACATCATTTTTCTTGTATTAATTTGAGGGTAATGAATGATTTTCGGTACATCATTTTTGTATGATTTTTGGCTAGTATTGTTTTAGAGGACTACAAACTGTGGAACGATAATTGTTAAATTTGACATCTTTTTCTTTATTTATTTTTATGGTTCATGGTTTAGACTGAGAAACTCAACCTACAGACAAAAAATGGAACTAAGCATTACACATCTACTAACGTAAAGAAGTAAAGAACCGTACCACACTCTCCTTCTTCATAAAGTAGTATTTTAGTACTCTATATTTGGGATAAATCTTAATTTAGTCTCTAATATTTCAAACACTATTTTCATTCCAAAAAAATTTAAACAGGTTCAATGTAGTTTTACCATTAAATTTAACACTAATAGTTAACAAAATGAGTGATATGGACGTTAATAACATTACTAATTAAGTCATATCTTCTTTCATGTGTTAGAAAAATATAGCCAAAACCTTTTTATAACATTTTTTCTCAATTTTTTTTGTACAAATTTCCAGATCCTAATAATCAATCATCAACACTTCAAAATCAAAAGAAAAACTTTTATATCAGTGACCGTTGGTGGATCGATATTACTTACATACTAAAATCGAAGGCTATTGGCTATTCTATATGCGAATTATTTGTATCAAATTTAATGGTGGGACAATATAAACCCGCTTAAATATTTTTTGGGATTGAAATAGGAGATTTGAAAATTTTTTTGGATTGAAATATGGTGTTTGAAACGTTAGGGACCAAATTAGGATTTGACCCAAACGTTGAGGACCAAAATAATATTTAATCCCATTAAACAAACTAAATAGGATTCTCATGGAAAAATTAATACCCAAGGTGGTAGAGACGGACCTGAAGAGAGCGAATAGTGGCTTCGATCCCCTCTCCCCAAAACCTTAAGGAACTATATTTATATATGAGATATGTGCTCAAAGAAATAAAAATATTGTAAAATTTAGTAGTTTTTTATGTATTATTTTTCATTATTTGATAGATTTATATCTCAATTATTGAAGTCACAAATATTTTCTACTTAACCAATTTAAGATCATACCCTTAAGTCTTTGTGTCTTTCAAAGATGGGTTTAGTTTGGCAGTGATTGATCACCACTAGATTAGGACACTAAGGTGGGAACGGCAGGCTAGTTTTTTTGTTTTTGGAAAGGGTTGTTTTACCTGAAAATGATAGATTTTTACAAATAAAAAAAATTCATTATCGAATCCGGGTTCTTTAAATCGGCTGGTCACCATTTTTTCTAACTATGTTATATACAATCTTCCCATTGATAAAAAAAATTTCCACCACAGTCCCATTATTATTTAATGATCTAAGTCTATTTACAATGCCTCACCATTTTGGGCTGATAGACAAATGGCCCATCAACTTTCAGCCGTTAAAGCCATATCTTATAACACTAGTTTCTTATTAGCTTCAACCATGAAGCACACAGCCGATCTTCCATTTCTGTGATTTTATTATATAACTAAGGATATTTTAGGTTTTCTATCCATCATTATATGACAAAGACTTGACTGCCAACTTGAGCATACCTGTTATATTACTGTACCAAAAAAATAATTGGTATATGTGAAAGTTTTTCTAAACAAAATGCTGCGCGTTCAAGAACTTTTAAGTTTTAACAATTAAGTCTAATCAAGCTCTTAAAAATAGCAATTCACTCATGCCTCTCTCTCTCTTTCTCTGATAAATTATATTTTATTATTTTAAATTAAAAAGGTATGGAATTTATTAATAAACTTATACAATTTTAACTTAATTAATTAAGTTTTTCGAATCTTATTTTTGATAAAGTTGTGAGTGAAAAATATGCTTTTTGTGCTCCTAATTATTAATTTTTAATATCTTTTTATGCCATTTGATGTCGTAATGAAAATTTTTTAAATGTTTTAGGGTTAAGTGGTGCACGAAATTGCAATCACACTTTTGCAATCCGCACAACTAACCAGCAAGTGCACTGGGTCGTCCAAGTAATACCTTACGTGAGTAAGGGTCGATCCCACGGAGATTATTGGTTTGAAGCAAGCTATGTTTATTTTATTATTCTTAGTCAAGATATTAATTAAAATTATCAGTTGAAATTATTAGAAAAATAAAAGAGTGAGGAATAGTTACTTGTTGTGCAGTAGTGGAGAATATGTTGCAGTTTTGGAGATGCTTTGTCTCATTTATTCCTGTAATGTAATATTCAACTCAATCGTTTGTAAAGTTCCATCCATGGCAAGCTGTATGTAGGGTGTCGCCATTGTCAGTGGCTACTTCCCATCCTCTCAGTGAAAACGGTCCAGATGCTCTGTCACAGCACGGCTAATCAGCTGTTGGTTCTCGATCATGTTGGAGTAGGATCCATTGATCCTTTTGCGTTTGTCATCACGCCCAGCAATCGCGAGTTTGAAGCTCGTCACAGCCATTCAATGCTTGAATCCTACTCGGAATACCACAGACAAGGTTTAGACTTTCCGGATCCTCAAGAGTGGCCGCCATCAATTCTAGCTTATACCACGAAGATTCTGATTAAAGAAACTAAGAGATGCTCATTCAATCTGATGTAGAACGGAGGCGTTTGTCAGGCACACGTTCATGGGTTGAGGGAGGTGATGAGTGTCACGGATCATCACCTCCTTCATAATTAAGCGCGAATAAACATCTTAGATAGGAACACACACACGTTTGAGTGGAATAGAAACAATTGCATTAATTCATCGAGACGCTGCAGAGCTCCTCACCCCCAACAATGGAGTTTAGAGACTCATGCCGTCAAAAAGTATGTAATTCAGATCTGAAAATGTCATGAGGTCCAAAATAATTCTCTAAAAGTTGTTTAAATAGTAAACTAGTAACCTAGGTTTACAGAATATGAGTAAACTAAGATGATTGGTGCAGAAATCCACTTCTGGGGCCCACTTGGTGTGTGCTAGGGCTGAGACTAAATCTATCCACGAGTTGAGGCTTTTCTTGGAGTTGAACCCCAAGTTATGACGTGTTTTGGGCGTTCAACTCCGGATCATGACGTGTTTCTGGCGTTTAACTCCAGACAGCAGCATGTACTTGGCGTTCAATGCCAAGTTACGTCGTCTATCCTCGCGCAAAGTATGGACTATTATATATTGCTGGAAAGCCCTGGATGTCTACTTTCCAACGCCGTTGAGAGGGCGTCAATTGGACTCCTGTAACTCCAGAAAATTCATTTCGAGTGCAGGGAGGTCAGGATCCAACAGCATCAGCAGTCCTTTTTCAGCCTAAGTCAGATTTTTGCTCAGCTCCCTCAATTTCAGCCAGAAAATACCTAAAATCACAGAAAAATACACAAACTCATAGTAAAGTCCAGAAATATGATTTTTGCCTAAAAACTAATAATATTTAACTAAAAACTAATTAAAACATGCTAAAATCTACATGAAATTACCCCCAAAAAGCGTATAAAATATCCGCTCATCACAACACCAAACTTAAACTGTTGCTTGTCCCCAAGCAACTAGATGAATAAAAGAGAATAAAAAGAAATCAAGAAGCAATAATATCTCAGAGTTTTAAGTGAAGCTCAGATTCTAATTAGATGAGCGGGGCTAGTAGCTTTTCGCTTCCAAACAGTTTTGGCATCTCACTTTATCCTTTGAAATTCAGAATGATTGGCATCCATAGGAACTCAGAATTTAGATAGTATCATTGATTTTCCTAGTTAAGTATGTTGATTCTTGAACACAGCTACTTTTATGAGTCTTGGCCGTGGCCCTAAGCACTTTGTTTTCCAGTATTACCACCGGATACACAAATGCCACAGACACATGACTGGGTGAACCCTTTTCAGATTATGACTCAGCTTTGCTAGAGTCCCCAGTTAGCGGTGTCCAGAGCTCTTAAGCACACTCTTTTTGCTTTGGATCACGACTTTAACCACTCAGTCTCAAGCTTTTCACTTGGACCTTCATGACACAAGCACATGGTTAGGGACAGCTTGATTTAGCCGCTTAGGCCTGGATTTTATTTCCTTGGGCCCTCCTATCCATTAATGCTCAAAGCCTTGGATCCTTTTTACCCTTGCCTTTTGGTTTTAAGGGCTATTGGCTTTTTCTGCTTGCTTTTTCTTTCTCTCTCTCTTTTTTTTTCGCAAAAATTTTTTTTTCACTGCTTTTTCTTGCTTCAAGAATCAATTTCATGATTTTTCAGATCATCAATAACATTTCTCTTGTTCATCATTCTTTCAAGAGCCAACAATTTTAACATTCATAAAATTCAATATCAAAATTATGCACTGTTCAAGCATTCATTCAGAAGACAAAAAATGTTGCCACCACATATAAATAATTAGAATTTTCCTTATTAAGAACTCGAAAAAATTAAATTGCCTCTTTATTCTACAAATCTACTATTTTATTCATGTTTGATGATGATGAGAAAAATAAATTATAACTTAATTGGAAATAAAACCGAAATAGATATGCTAATTACTACTACTCCTATATAACTTCTAAGGTAAAATCCTATAATAATATTATCACAGAGTTAAAGCTAGAATTAGAACTTAACAACCTGTATTTTGAGAAGTGGATGTTCTTCTAGTCTGTGGGGTGCCTTCAAGAATTAATTTCTGACGCTTCAGCTCCCTTAAGTTCACATCCTTGCTCTTCCTGTTCCCTTAGGTGCCATGATCTTAATGAGTTTTAGCTCAGTGATCATGGCAAATCACACCAAACTTAGAGGTTTGCTTGTCCTCAAGCAAAAGAAAGGAAAGGAGAGGAATAGAAGGAGAGGCAGTTTTGAAAAAAAAGATAAGATGAGTTGAGAAAGATATGAGAAGAAATTAAAAAGATTTGAAAAAGAATTGGATTGGAAAAAGATTTGTGTTTATGAATTAAGACATATTTGATATTTTTGAAAAAGGAATTTTAGAAATTAGGGTTCTTAGAAAACTAATTTGATTTTGAAGGATGACATTTTGAAACATGTTTATGCAAGAAATCATGAATTGAAACATAAAAATTTAGAAAAATTGTAAAGAAAAACGAATTTTACCTCCTCCCCACCATCCTGGCGTTAAACGCCCAACTGCTGCATGGTTTGGGCGTTTAACGCCCAATTGTTGCTTCTCCTGGGCGTTCAACGCCCAGCTGATGCTTCTTTCTGGCGTTGAACGCCAGGAAGTCCTTTGTCACTGGGCGTTTTTCTGAACGCCCATGATGCTGTCAATCTGGCATTAAACGCCCAGAAGGTGCTTCTTTCTGGCGTTCAACGCCCAGAAGATGCTTCTTTCTGGCGTTTAACGCCCAGATGGCTACCCTTACTGGCGTTGAACGCCCAGTGGGTGCTTCTTTTGGGCGTTCAACGCCCAAAATGTTTCTTACTGGCTTTTTCACGCCAGTGAGCTTCCAAATTCCTCTGTAACTCTGTGAATCCAAGCAATTGCTATTTTACCCTGAAGATACTTTGACATATACCTGTAAAAATCAATTAATCAATCAAAACGAATAAAATTAAATTTTGTGATTTGGCTGGGTTGCCTCCCAGCAAGCGCTTCTTTATTGTCGTTAGCTGGACTCTTATTGAGCTTTTAATCAAGTCTCAGTTTTGAGCATTCTTGCTCAAAATTGCTTTCAAGATAATGTTTAACTCTCTGTCCATTAACAATGAACTTTTTGTTAGATTCATTATCCTGAAGCTCTACGTATCCATATGGTGATACACTTGTAATCACATATGGATCTCTCCACCGGGATTTTAATTTCCCGGGAAATAATTTGAGCCTAGAATTAAATAGCAGAACTTTCTGCCCCGGCTCAAAGACTCTGGATGACAATTTCTTATCATGCCATCTTTTCGCTTTCTCTTTGTAAATTTTTGCATTCTCGAAAGCATTGAGTCTAAATTCCTCTAGCTCATTTAACTGGAGCAATCGTTTTTCTCCAGCTAACTTTGCATCAAGGTTTAGGAATCTGGTTGCCCAGTAGGCCTTGTGTTCCAGTTCCACTGGCAAGTGACATGCCTTTCCATACACAAGCTGGTATGGGGAGGTCCCTATAGGGGACTTGAATGCTGTTCTGTATGCCCACAGAGCATCATCCAAGCTTCTTGCCCAATCCCTTCTACGGTTAATTACAGTCCGTTCCAGGATTCTTTTGAGTTCTCTATTTGAGACTTCAGCTTGCCCATTAGTCTGTGGGTGATATGGAGTAACTACCCTGTGGCTAACTCCATAACGAACCAAAGCAGAGTAAAGCTTTTTATTGCAGAAATGAGTGCCCCCATCACTGATTAATACTCTAGGGGTACCAAATTTGCTGAAGATGTGTTTCTGGAGGAATTTTAACACTGTTTTAGTGTCATTAGTGGGTGTTGCAATAGCCTCCACCTATTTGGATACATAATCCACTGCCACCAGAATATAAGTGTTTGAGTATGATAGTGGGAAAGGTCCCATGAAGTCAATACCCCATACATCAAACAACTCAATCTCCAAGATCCCTTGTTGAGGCATGGCATAACTGTGAGGTAGATTGCCAGATCTTTGGCAACTATCACAATTAAGTACAAACACTCAGGAGTCTTTATAGAGAGTAGGCCAGTAGAAGCCACATTGGAGGACTCTTGTGGCTGTTCGCTCACTTCCAAAATGTCCTCCATACTGTGATCCATGGCAGTGCCATAGGATCTTCTGCGCTTCTTCCTTAGGCACAGATCTACGGATTACTCCGTCTGCACATCTCTTGAAGAGATATGGTTCATCCCAAAGATAATACTTTGCATCTGTGATCAGCTTCTTTGATTGCTGCCTACTGTACTCTTTGGGTATGAACCTCACTGCCTTGTAGTTTGCAATGTCTGCAAACCATGGCACTTCCTGGACGGCAAAGAGTTGTTCATCCGGAAAAGTTTCAGAGATCTCAGTGAGAGGGAGGGACGCCCCTTCTACTGGTTCTATTCGGGACAGGTGATCTGCTACTTGGTTTTCTGTCCCTTTTCTGTCTCTTATTTCTATATCAAACTCTTGCAGAAGCAACACCCATCTTATAAGTCTGGGTTTTGAATCTTGCTTTGTGAGTAGATATTTAAGAGCAGCATGATCAGTGTACACAATCACTTTTGATCCTACTAAATAGGATCTGAATTTGTCAATGGCGTAAACCACTGCAAGTAGCTCTTTTTCTGTGGTTGTGTAATTCCTCTGTGCGTCATTTAGAACACGGCTGGCATAGTAAATGACATGCAGAAGCTTGTCATGCCTTTGTCCCAACACTGCACCAATGGCATGGTCACTGGCATCACACATTAATTCAAATGGCAATGTCCAGTTTGGCACAGAGATTATTGGTGCAGTGACCAATTTAGCTTTCAGAGTCTCAAATGCCTGCAGACACTCTTCATCAAAGATAAATGGCGTGTCAGCAGCTAGCAGGTTGCTCAGAGGTTTGGCGATTTTTGAAAAATCCTTTATAAACCTCCTATAGAATCCTGCATGCCCCAGAAAGCTTCGGATTGCCTTAACATTGGCAGGTGGTGGTAATTTTTCAATTACCTCTACCTTGGCTTGATCCACCTCTATCCCCTTGTTCGAGATTTTGTGCCCAAGGACAATTCCTTCAGTCACCATAAAGTGACACTTTTCCCAGTTTAAAACCAGGTTAGTCTCTTGGCATCTCTTTAGAACAAGTGCTAAATGGTTAAGGCAGGAGCTGAATGAGTCTCCAAATACTGAAAAATCATCCATAAAGACTTCCAGGAATTTTTCCACCATATCAGAGAAAATTGAGAGCATGCACCTCTGAAAGGTTGCAGGTGCATTGCACAGGCCAAATGGCATCCTTCTGTATGCAAATACTCCAGATGGGCAGGTGAATGCCGTTTTCTCCTGATCCTGGGGATCTACTGCAATTTGATTATAACCTGAATATCCATCCAGAAAGCAGTAGTATTCATGACTGATGAGCGGATAATTTATACGCTTTTTGGCATTGTGTTTAGGTAGTTTTTAGTAAGTTCAAGCTACTTTTAGGGATGTTTTCATTAGTTTTTATGATAAATTCACATTTCTGGACTTTACTATGAGTTTGTGTGTTTTTCTGTGATTTCAGGTAAATTCTGACTGAAATTGAGGGATTTGAGCAAAACTCTGAAAAAAGCTGACAAAAGGACTGCTGATGCTGTTGGATTCTGACCTCCCTGCACTCGAAATGGATTTTCTGGAGCTACAGAACTCCAAATGGCGCGCTCTCAACGGCGTTGGAAAGTAGACATCCAGAGCTTTCCAGAAATATATAATAGTCCATACTTTATTCGGAAATTGACGACGTAACTTGGCGTTGAACGCCAAGTACATGCTGCTGTCTGGAGTTAAACGCCAGAAAAACGTCATGATCCGGAGTTGAACGCCCAAAACACGTCATAACTCGGAGTTCAACTCCAAGAGAAGTCTCAGCTCGTGGATTGATCAAGCTCAGCCCAAACATACACCAAGTGGGCCCCGGAAGTGGATTTATGCATCAATTACTTACTCATGTAAACCCTAGGAGCTAGTTTATTATAAATAGAACATTTAACTGATGTATTTGACATCTTTTGATCACTTTAGATCTTAGGATCAGATCTTGGGACGCATAGTTCTCAGATCATGGGGGCTGGCCATTCGGCCATGCCTGAACCTTTTACTTATGTATTTTTAACGGTGGAGTTTCTGCACACCATAGATTAAGGGTGTGGAGCTCTGCTGTACCTCAAGTATTAATGCAGTTCTATTTTCTTTTATTCAATTCTCTCTTATTCTTATTCCAAGATATTCATTCGCACCCAAGAACATGATGAATGTGATGATTAGATAACCCTCATTATCGTTCTCACTTATGAACGCACGTGATTGACAACCACTCTCGTTCTACATGCAACAGAGCTTGAATGTGTATCTCTTAGATTCCCCAACAGAATCTTCGTGGTATAAGCTAGATAGATGGCGGCATTCATGAGGATCCGGAAAGTCTAAACCTTGTCTATGGTATTCCGAGTAGGATTCTGGGATTGAATGACTGTGACGAGCTTCAAACTCGCGATTGCTGGGCGTGATGACAAGCGCAAAAGGAACAATGGATCCTATTCCAACATGATCGAGAACCAACAGCTGATTAGCCGTGCTGTGACAGAGCATAGGAACATTTTCACTAAGAGGATGGGATGTAGCCACTGACAACGGTGATGCCCTACATACAGCTTACCATGGAAAGGATTAAGAAGGATTGAGTTGAAGCAGTAGGAGGGCAGGCGTCCTTGAGCCTTACAGTATCTCCATATGCTTATCTGAAATTCCTACCAATGAATCTGCATAAGTGTTCTATCCCTTTTATTATTTCTTCTTTTTATTAATTTTCGAAACCATAAACAAATTTAATCTGCCTAACTGAGATTTATAAGGTGACCATAGTTTGCTTCATACCAACAATCTCTGTGGGATCGACCCTTACTCACGTAAGGTTTATTACTTGGACGACCCAGTACACTTGCTGGTTAGTTGAACGGAGTTGTGGATTCAACCAGTGCCATAAGAATGATTTCATCTCAAAATAGTTAGAACATGGATCACAATTTCGTCCACCAAATTTTTTGCGCCGTTGCCGGGGATTGTTCGAGTATGGACAACTGACGGTTCATCTTGTTGCTCAGATCAGGTAATTTTCTTTTCAAAAAGTTTTCAAAAATCTTTCAAAAATATTTTTTTTTATTATTTTCGTTTTTTTTTTTAACTTTATTTTCGAAAAAATTAATAAAAATACAAAAAAAAATTAGAAAATCATAAAAATCAAAAATATTTTGTGTTTCTTGTTTGAGTCTTGAGTCAATTTTTAAGTTTGGTGTCAATTGCATGCTTTAAAAAATTTTCTTGCATTTTTTCGAAAATTCCATGCATTCATAGTGTTCTTCATGATCTTCAAGTTGTTCTTGATAAGTCCTCTTGTTTGATCTTGATGTTTTCTTGTTTTGTGTTGTTTGTTGTTTTTCATATGCATTTTTCGTTTGTTAGAGTCCATGCATTAAAGATTTCTAAGTTTGGTGTCTTGCATGTTTTCTTTGCATCAAAAATTTTTTCAAAATTGTGTTCTTGATGTTCCTCATGATCTTCAAAGTGTTCTTGGTGTTCATCTTGACATTCATAGCATTCTTGCATGCATTCATTGTTTTGATCTAAAAATTTCATGCATTGAGTATTTTTGTTGTTTTTCTCTCTCATAATCAAAAATTCAAAAAAATCAAAAAAATATCTTTTCCTTATTTCCCTCCAAATTTTCGAAATTTTGGGTTGACTTGGTCAAAAATTTTTAAAATTAGTTGTTTCTTACAAGTCAAGTCAAAATTTCAAATTTTAAAAATCTTATCTTTTCAAAATCTTTTTCAAAAATCATATCTTTTCTAATTTTTTCTATTTTTCAAAAATTTCAAAAATCTTTTTCAAATTATTTTAAAAATCTTTTCCTTATCTTTACATCATTTTTTCGAAAATTCACTAATAATTAATGTGATTGGTTCAAAAATTTGAAGTTTGTTACTTTCTTGTTAAGAAAGGTTCAATCTTTAAGTTCTAGAATCATATCTTGTAGTTTCTTGTTAGTGAAGTAAACAATTTCAAAATTTTTGAATTAAATCTTTTTTTTTATCTTTTATCTTATCCTTTTCAAAATTTTATCTTTTTCAAAATTTGATTTCAAAATATCTTATCTAACTTCTTATCTTCTTATCTTTTTCAAATTTGATTTTCAAATCTTTTTCAATCAACTAACTAACTTCTTGTTTGTTTCTTATCTTTTTCAAAACCACCTAACTACTTTTTCCTCTTCTATTTTTGAAAATATCTCTCTCTTTTTCAAAAATTCTTTTTAATTAATTAATTGTTTCATGTTTTAATTTTAATTACATTTTATCTCTAATTTTCGAAAATCACTAACCCCTTTTCAAAAATTATTTTCGAAATCTCTCTCCTCTTTTCTTCTTCTATTTAATTATTTAATTACTAACACTTCTCTTCACCTCTCTTCATCCAGAAATCCGAATCTCCCTCTTCATTCTTCTACCCCTTTCTTCTTCTACTAACATAAAGGAATCTCTATACTGTGACATAGAGGATTCCTCTTTCTTTTCTTGTTTTCTTCTCTTTCATATGAGCAGGAACAGGGAAAAAGGCACTCTTGTTGAAATTGATCCAGAACCTGAAAGGACTCTGAAGAGAAAATTAAGAGAAGCTAAATTACAACAATCCAGAAATAACCTTTCAGAGATTTTCGAACAAGAGAAGGAGATAGCAGCCGAAAATAATAATAATAATGCAAGGAGAATGCTTGGTGACTTCACAAAGCCAACGTCCAAGTTTGATGGAAGAAGCATCTCCATTCCTGCCATTGGAGCCAATAACTTTGAGCTGAAACCTCAGCTAGTTGCATTAATGCAACAAAACTGCAAGTTTTATGGACTTCCATCTGAAGATCCTTATCAGTTTTTAACTGAGTTCTTGCAGATCTGTGAGACTATAAAGACGAATGGAGTTGATCCTGAAGTCTACAGACTCATGCTTTTCCCTTTTGCTGTAAGAGACAGAGCTAGAATATGGTTGGATTCACAACCCAAGGATAGCCTGGACTCATGGGATAAGCTAGTCACTGCCTTCTTGGATAAATTCTTTCCTCCTCAAAAACTGAGCAAGCTGAGAGTGGATGTTCAAACCTTCAAACAAAAAGATGGTGAATCCCTCTATGAAGCTTGGGAAAGATACAAGCAGCTGACCAAAAGATGTCCATCTGACATGTTTTCAGAATGGACCATATTAGATATATTCTATTATGGTCTCTCTGAATTTTCGAAAATGTCATTGGACCATTCTGCAGGTGGATCTATTCACCTGAAGAAAACGCCTGAAGAGGCTCAAGAGCTCATTGACATGGTTGCAAATAACCAGTTCATGTACACTTCTGAGAGGAATTCCGTAAACAATGGGATGCCTCAGAAGAAAGGAGTTCTTGAAATTGATACTCTGAATGCCATATTGGCTCAGAACAAAGTGTTGACTCAACAGGTCAACATGATCTCTCAAAATCTGAATGGATGGCAACATGCATCCAACAATACTAGAGAGGCAGCTTCTGAAGAAGCTTATGATCCTGAGAACCCTGCCATGGCAGAGGTTAATTACATGGGTGAACCTTATGGAAACACCTATAACTCATCATGGAGAAATCATCCAAATTTCTCATGGAAGGATCAACAAAAACCTCAACAAGGTTTTAACAATGGTGGACGCAACAGGCTAGGCAATAGCAAGCCATATCCATCATCTTCTCAGCAACAGACAGAGAATTCTGAACAAAACACTTCTAATTTAGCCAATGTAGTCTCTGATCTGTCAAAAGCCACTTTCAGTTTCATGAATGAAACAAGATCCTCCATTAGAAATTTGGAGGCACAAGTGGGCCAGCTGAGTAAGAAAGTCATTGAAACTCCTCCCATTACTCTCCCAAGTAATACAGAAGAGAACCCAAAAGGAGAGTGCAAAGCCATTGACATAGTCAATGTGGCCGAATGCACAAGGGAGGAGGAGGACGAAAATCCTAGTGAGGAAGACCTCCTGGGACGTCCCTTAAGCAAGAAGGAGTTTCCTATTGAGGATCCAAAGGAATCTGAGGCTCATACAGAGACCATAGAGATTCCATTAAATCTCCTTCTGCCATTCATGAGCTCTGAAGACTACTCTTCCTCTGAAGAGGATGAAGATGTAACTGGAGAGCAAGTTGCTCAATATTTAGGAGCTATCATGAAGCTGAATGCCAAGTTGTTTGGTAATGAGACTTGGGAAAGTGAACCTCCCTTGCTCATTAATGAACTGGATACTTGGATTCAAAAAATTCTACCTCAAAGGAAACAAGATCCTGGCAAGTTCTTAATACCCTGTACCATAGGCACCATGATCTTTGAAAAAGCTCTGTGTGATCTGGGGTCAGGGATAAATCTAATGCCACTCTCTGTAATGGAGAAGCTGGGGATCATTGAGGTACAACCTGCATTGTTCTCATTACAACTGGCAGACAAGTCATTGAGACAAGCTTATGGAATAGTAGAGGACGTGTTAGTAAAGGTTGAAGGCCTTTACATCCCTGCTGATTTCATAATCTTAGACACTAGGAAGGAAGAGGATGATTGCATCATCCTTGGAAGACCTTTCCTAGCCACAGCAGGAGCTGTGATAGATGTCAACAGAGGGGAATTAGTCCTTCAATTGAATGGGGAATACCTTGTGTTTAAGGCACATGGCCATCCCTCTGTGACAGAAGAGAGTAAGTATGAAGAGCTTCTCTCAGTTCAGAGTCAAGAAGAGCCCCCATAGTCAAACTCTAAGTTTGGTGTTGTGAGGCCACAACCAAACTCTAAGTTTGTTGTTAAGATCCCATATCCAAACTCTAAGTTTGGTGTTGGGACCACACTAAAATTGACCTGATCACCGTGTGGCTCCATGAGAGCCACTGTCAAGCTATTGACATTAAAGAAGCGCTTGTTGGGAGGCAACCCAATTTTATTTATCTAATTTTTATTTTATTTTGTTTTATTGTTATTTTGTGTTTTATTAGGTACATGATCATGAGGAGTCACGAAAAAAATCAAAAAAATTAAAAACAGAGTCAAAAACAGAAGAAAAAAATTTTCACCCTGGAGGACGCACAGGCTGGCGTTCAACGCCAGTAAGATGCATCTGGCTGGCGTTCAACGCCAGAACAGAGCACCATTCTGGCACTGAACGCCAGAAACAAGCAACATCCTGGCGCTGGACGCCAGGAATGTGCCTAGAAGAGACAAACTGGCGCTGAACGCCAGTAACAAGCATGAAACTGGCGTTCAACGCCAGAAACATGCATTACATGGGCGTTGAACGCCCAGAACATGCATTACATGGGCGTTGAACGCCCAGAACATGCACCAATGGGCGTTTGAACGCCAGAATGATGCATGAAGGCATTTTACATGCCTATATGGTGAAGGAATGGTATTTCTTTACACCTCAGGATCCTGTGGACCCCACAGGATCACCTCAGGATCTGTGGACCCCACAGGATCCCCCACCTACCATATTCCCACCTTACCTTTTAATCCTAATCACACTCTCCTAATCCTAAATCTCATTCTTCCTACTCCCCATGTCACACTTCCCAACACCCATCACCAATCACCTCAATTCCTCTTCCCAATTCCCCCATTCACCATTCACATCATCCCACTCTTCCCCATAAACCCCACCTACCTTCATAAAATTCAAATTCAATTTCCCACCCATTCCCACCCAAATTGGCCGAACACCCACCCTCCCCTCTCCCTATAAATACCCTTCCCTTCTACTTCATTTTCACACAACACAACCCCTTCTTCTCCCACATAGCCGAACCTACCTCTCTCCCTCTCCACCATATTTCTTCTTCTTCTTCTACTCTTCTTTTCTTTTTTGCTCGAGGGCGAGCAATATTTTAAGTTTGGTGTGGTAAAAAGCATAAGCTTTTTTTGTTTTTCCATTACCAATGGCACCTAAGGCCGGAGTATCCTCTAGAAAAGGAAAAGGGAAGACAAAAGCTTCCACCTCCGAGTCATGGGAGATGGAAAGATTCATCTCCAAAAGCCATCAAGACCACTTCTATGATGTTGTGGCAAAGAAGAAAGTGATCCCTGAGGTCCCTTTCAAGCTCAAGAAAAATGAGTATCCGGAGATCCGACATGAAGTCCGAAGAAGAGGTTGGGAAGTCTTAACCAACCCCATGCAACAAGTCGGAATCTTAATGGTTCAAGAGTTCTATGCCAATGCATGGATCACTAGGAACCATGACCAAGGTATGAACCCAAGTCCAAAGAATTATCTCACAATGGTTAATACTTGGATTTCAGTCCGGAAAATGTAAGGTTGGCATTCCACTTGCCTATGATGCAAGGTGATGAACGCCCCTACACTAGAAGGGTCAACTTTAATCAAAGGTTGGATCAAGTCCTTATGGACATATGTGTGGAAGGAGCTCAGTAGAGAATAGATTCCAAGGGCAAGCCAGTCCAACTAAGAAGACTGGACCTCAAGCCTATAGCTAGAGGATGGTTGGAGTTCATTCAACGCTCCATCATTCCTACTAGCAACCGATCTGAAGTTACTGTGGATCGGGCCATCATGATTCATAGCATCATGATTGGAGAGGAAGTAGAAGTTCATGAGGTCATCTCCAATGAAATCTACAAAATAGCCGACAAGCCCTCACCTATGGCACGGCTAGCTTTCCCTCACCTTATTTGCCATCTATGTTACTCAGCTGGAGTTATCATAGAAGGAGATGTCTCCATTGAAGAAGACAAGCCCATCACCAAGAAAAGGATGGAGCAAGCAAGAGAAGCCTCTCACGGCCCTCAAGAAGTGCATGAGGAAGCTCATCATCAAGAAATCCCTGAGATGCCTCAAGGGATGCACTTTCCTCCAAACAACTATTGGGAGCAACTCAACACCTCCTTAGAAGATTTAAGCCACAATGTGGAGCAATTAAGGGTGGAACACCATGAGCACTCCATCATTCTCCAAGAAATAAGAGAAGATCAAAGAGCAATGAGGGAGGAGCAACAAAGGCAAGGAAGGGACATAGAAGAGCTAAAGAACATCATTGGTCCTTCAAGAAGAAGACGCCACTAGAGGTGGATTCATTCCTTGTTCTTATTTCTTTCTGTTTTTGGTTTTTAGTATTATGTTTATCTATGTTTTGTGTCTTTATTTCATGATCATTAGTATGTAACCATGCCTTAAAAGCTATAAATAAATTCCATTAATCCTTCACTTCTCTTAAAAGAAAAATGTTTTAATTCAAAAGAACAAGAAGTACATAAATTTCGAAAATAGCTCTTGAATTTAGTTTAATTATATTGATGTGGTGACAATACTTTTTTTGTTTTCTGAATGAATGCTTGAACAGTGCATATGTCTTTTGATCTTGTTGTTTATGAATGTTAAAATTGTTGGCTCTTGAAAGAATGATGAACAAAGAGAAATATTATTGATGATCTGAAAAATCATGAAATTGATTCTTGAAGCAAGAAAAAGCAGTGAAAAAGAAGAAGCATTCGAAAAAAAAAAGAGTATATAGAAAAAGAAGGAGTAGTAGAAAAAGCCAATAGCCCTTAAAACCAAAAGGCAAGGGTAAAAAGGATCCAAGGCTTTGAGCATCAATGGATAGGAGGGCCCAAGGAAATAAAATCCAGGCCTAAACGGCTAAATCAAGCTATCCCTAACCATGTGCTTGTGTCATGAAGGTCCAAGTGAAAAGCTTGAGACTAAGTGGTTAAAGTCGTGATCCAAGACAAAAGAGTGTGCTTAAGAGCTCTGGACACCACTAACTGGGGACTCTAGCAAAGCTGAGTCACAATCTGAAAAGGTTCACCCAGTTATGTGTCTGTGGCATTTATGTATCCGGTGGTAATACTGGAAAACAAAATGCTTAGGGCCACGGCCAAGACTCATAAGTAGCTGTGTTCAAGAATCAACATGCTTAACTAGGAAAGTCAATAACACTATCCGAAATTCTAAGTTCCTAGAGAAGCCAATCATTCTAAACTTCAAAGGAAAAAGTGAGATGCCAAAACTGTTCAGAAGCAAAGAGCTACAAGTCCCGCTCATCTAATTATAATTAATATTCATTGATATTCTGGAATTTATAGTATATTCTCTTCTTTTTTTATCCTAATTGATTTTCAGTTGCTTGGGGACAAGCAACAATTTAAGTTTGGTGTTGTGATGAGCGGATAATTTATACGCTTTTTGGCATTGTTTTTAGGTAGTTTTTAGTAAGTTCAAGCTACTTTTAGGGATGTTTTCATTAGTTTTTATGATAAATTCACATTTCTTGACTTTACTATGAGTTTGTGTGTTTTTCTGTGATTTCAGGTAAATTCTGACTGAAATTGAGGGATTTGAGCAAAACTCTGAAAAAGGCTGACAAAAGGACTGCTGATGCTGTTGGATTCTGACCTCCCTGCACTCGAAATGGATTTTCTGGAGCTACAGAACTCCAAATGGCGCGCTCTCAACGGCGTTGGAAAGTAGACATCCAGAGCTTTCCAGAAATATATAATAGTCCATACTTTATTCGGAAATTGACGACGTAACTTGGCGTTTAACGCCAAGTACATGCTGCTGTCTGGAGTTAAACGCCAGAAAAACGTCATGATCCGGAGTTGAACGCCCAAAACACGTCATAACTCGGAGTTCAACTCCAAGAGAAGCCTCAGCTCGTGGATTGATCAAGCTCAGCCCAAACATACACCAAGTGGGCCCCGGAAGTGGATTTATGCATCAATTACTTACTCATGTAAACCCTAGGAGCTAGTTTATTATAAATAGAACATTTAACTGATGTATTTGACATCTTTTGATCACTTTAGATCTTAGGATCAGATCTTGGGACGCATAGTTCTCAGATCATGGGGGCTGGCCATTCGGCCATGCCTGAACCTTTTACTTATGTATTTTTAACGGTGGAGTTTCTGCACACCATAGATTAAGGGTGTGGAGCTCTGCTGTACCTCAAGTATTAATGCAGTTCTATTTTCTTTTATTCAATTCTCTCTTATTCTTATTCCAAGATATTCATTCGCACCCAAGAACATGATGAATGTGATGATTAGATAACCCTCATTATCGTTCTCACTTATGAACGCACGTGATTGACAACCACTCTCGTTCTACATGCAACAGAGCTTGAATGTGTATCTCTTAGATTCCCCAACAGAATCTTCGTGGTATAAGCTAGATAGATGGCGGCATTCATGAGGATCCGAAAAGTCTAAACCTTGTCTATGGTATTCTGAGTAGGATTCTGGGATTGAATGACTGTGACGAGCTTCAAACTCGCGATTGCTGGGCGTGATGACAAGCGCAAAATGATCAATGGATCCTATTCCAACATGATCGAGAACCAACAGCTGATTTGCCGTGCTGTGACAGAGCATAGGAACATTTTCACTGAGAGGATGGGATGTAGCCACTGACAACGGTGATGCCCTACATACAGCTTGCCATGGAAAGGATTAAGAAGGATTGAGTTGAAGCAGTAGGAGGGCAGGCGTCCTTGAGCCTTACAGTATCTCCATATGCTTATCTGAAATTCCTACCAATGAATCTGCATAAGTGTTCTATCCCTTTTATTATTTCTTCTTTTTATTAATTTTCGAAACCATAAACAAATTTAATCTGCCTAACTGAGATTTACAAGGTGACCATAGTTTGCTTCATACCAACAATCTCTGTGGGATTGACCCTTACTCACGTAAGGTTTATTACTTGGACGACCCAGTACACTTGCTGGTTAGTTGAACGGAGTTGTGGATTCAACCAGTGCCATAAGAATGATTTCATCTCAAAATAGTTAGAACATGGATCACAATTTCGTCCACCAATGACCTGCTAGTCTTTCTAGCATTTGGTCTATGAATGGTAAAGGAAAATGATCCTTTCTAGTGGCTGTATTGAGCCTTCTATAATCAATACACATACGCCACCCTGTAACTGTTCTTGTAGGAACCAGTTTATTTTTTTCATTGTGAACCACTGTCATGCCTCCCTTTTTAGGGACGACTTGGACAGGGCTTACCCAGGGGCTGTCAGAAATAGGATAAATAATCCCAGCCTCTAGTAATTTAGTGACCTCCTTTTGCACCACTTCCTTCATGGCTGGGTTCAGCCGCCTTTGTGGTTGGACCACAGGCTTGGCGTCACCCTCCAATAGGATCTTGTGCATGCATCTTGCTGGGCTAATGCCCTTAAGATCACTAATGGACCACCCAAGAGCTGTCTTGTGTGTCCTTAGCACTTGAATTATTGCTTCCTCTTCCTGTGGCTCTAAGGTAGAGCTTATAATTACAGGAAAGGTATCACCTTCTCCCAAAAATGCATATTTTAGGGATGGTGGTAATGGTTTGAGCTCGGGTTTTGGGGGTTTCTCCTCTTCCTGAGGGACTTTCAGAGGTTCTACTATTCTCTCTGATTCCTCCAAGTCAGGCTGAACATCTTTAAATATGTCCTCTAGCTCTGATTCGAGACTCTCAGCCATATTGACCTCTCTTACCAGAGAGTCAATAATATCAACACTCATGCAGTCATTTAGGGTGTCTGGATGTTGCATGGCTTTGACAACATTCAACTTGAACTCCTCCTCATTGACTCTCAAAGTTACTTCCCCTTTTTGGACATCAATGAGGGTTCGGCCAGTTGCTAGGAAAGGTCTTCCTAAAATGAGAGTTGCACTCTTGTGCTCCTCCATTTCCAGCACCACAAAGTCAGTAGGAAAGGCGAATGGCCCAACCTTGACAATCATGTCTTCAATCACGCCTGATGGGTACTTAATGGAGCCATCAGCAAGTTGAAGACATATCCTGGTTGGTTTGATTTCTTCAGTTAAACCCAGCTTTCTGATAGTAGATGCAGGTATTAGGTTGATACTTGCCCCAAGATCACATAAAGCTTGCTTGGTACAAGTACCCTCTAATGTGCATGGTATCATAAAGCTCCCAGGATCTTTAAGCTTCTCAAGTAAGCTTTTTAGAATGACTGCACTGCATTCTTCAGTGAGGTAAACTTTTTCAGTTTCCCTCCAATCCTTCTTATGACTTAAGATCTCTTTCATGAACTTAGCATAAGATGGTATTTGCTCAAGTGCTTCTGCAAACGGAATCTTTATTTCAAGAGTCCTGAGATAGTCTGCAAAGCGGGCAAATTGCTTATCCTGTTCCGCTTGGCAGAGTTTTTGAGGATAAGGCATTTTGGCTTTGTATTCCTCAACCTTAGTTGCTGCAGGTTTATTACCTACAGAAGTGGGTTGGGAAGCCTTTTTAGAAGGGTTGTCATCAGCACTTGTATGTGACTGATCCCCCACTGGCATTTGAATGCCAGGGGTGGAAGCTGGAGTGGCGTTAGACGCCCCCTCCTTGTTTGTTACTGGCGTTTGAACGCCAGAACCATGCTCCCTTTGGGCGTTCAATGCCGGATTCATGCTTGTTTCTGGCGTTGAACGCCAGGAATGAGCTTGGTCTGGGCGTTCAGCGCCAGCTTTATTCCTCTCTGGGCTCTGATTGTCCTCAGATGGATTTTGATTAGCCATTTGTTCATTTCTTGGTTTCCTGCTGCTTTGAAGTGAAGTGTTTAATGTTTTCCCACTTCTTAATTGAACTGCTTGGCATTCTTCTGCTATTTGTTTTGACAGTTGCTTTTCTGTCTGTTTTAATTGTACTTCCATATTCCTGTTAGCCATTCTTGTTTCCTGTAATATTTCCTTGAATTCGGCTAGCTGCTAAGTTAGAAAGTCTAATTGCTGATTGAATTCATTAGCCTGATCCACCGGACTGAGTTCAGCAGTTGCTGTTTTAGCTTCTTCTTTCATGGAAGATTCACTGCTTAGGTACAGATATTGATTTCTGGCAACTGTATCAATAAGCTCTTGAGCTTCTTCAATTGTTTTTCTCATATGTATAGATCCACCAACTGAGTGGTCTAGAGAAATCTGAGCTTTTTCTGTAAGCCCATAGTAGAAGATGTCTAATTGCACCCATTCTGAAAATATTTCAGAGGGGCATTTTCTTAGCATCTCTCTGTATCTCTCCCAGGCATCATAAAGAGATTCATTATCTCCTTGTTTGAAGCCTTGGATGCTTAGCCTTAGCTGTGTCATCCGTTTTGGAGGGAAATAGTGATTCAGGAATTTTTCTGACAGCTGCTTCCATGTTTTTATGCTGTTCTTAGGCTGGTTGTTTAACCACCTCTTAGCTTGATCTTTTACAGCAAATGGAAACAGTAATAATCTGTAGACATCCTGATCCACTTCCTTATCATGTACTGTGTCAGCAATTTGCAAAAATTGTGCCAGAAACTCTGTAGGTTCTTCATGTGGAAGACCGGAATACTGGCAGCTTTGCTGCACCATGATCATGAGCTGAGGATTCAACTCAAAGCTACTAACTCCAATGGAGGGTATACAGATACTACTCCCATATGAAGCAGTAGTGGGGCTAGCATATGACCCCAAAGTCCTCTTGGACTGTGCATTTCCACTTAGTTCCATGATGGAGCAAGGGAGATGGTATGTATGTTGATATTATTTATTTTATAAAAATTTATTTTATAAAATAAAGTAAAAATAAAACAAATAAAAATGAAATAAAATAAAAAAATATATTTTTTTTGAAGATTTTCGAAAAAAATTGGGGAAAAGGAGAAAGTGGTTAGGATAAAATTTTTGAAAAAGATAATAAAATATATATTAAAAAAATAATAATAATAAGAATTGAAAAATTTTGAAATTGAAATCTGAATTTTTATATAAAAAATTCGAAAATGTAGTTTTAAAATTAGTTAGAAAAGATATTTTTTTTAATTTTGAATTTTATGATGAAAGAGAAAAACACCTAAAAGACACAAGACTTAAAATTTTTAGATCTAATGCTCCTTATTTTCGAAAATTTTGGAGGAAAAACACCAAGGAACACCAAACTTAAAAATTTTAAGATCAAGACACAAGAAAAAACTCAAGAACACCTTGAAGATTCACAAGAACACCAAGAACAAAAGGAAGAACACCAAACTTAAAATTTTTAGAAAACTTTAATAAAATTTTCGAAAATTATATCAAAATTAACAAGAAAACACCAAAATTAAAGTTTGGCACAAGATTAAATCAAGAAAAATTATTTTTGAAAAAGATTTTCAAAAGAACTGGTGCCCAATCATCAAGAATATAAATCAATGCTCTAGCTAATTGGGAGAAAAGGTAACAATTGTTCTGAGCAGGTATATTTCTTTTTGGAAGACTAATACTTTGGATTAGTACAAAAAAAAACAAGAAAAGACACAGAACAAGAAAAACTCAAGATCAAACAAGAAAAATAAACAAGAACAACTTGAAGATCAATGAAGAATAAAGAACACAAATTCGAAAATTTTAAAGAAAAATATCAAATATGTAATTGACACCAAACTTAGAACAAGACACTAAACTCACGAAAAACTTAAAAATTGATAAAGAAAAATAATATTTTTTTTTTAAAATTTTTTAAAAAGGGATAATAAAAGATGCAATTCTAGTAAAAAGAGAGGATAAATTCTTCCTAATCTAAGCAACAAAATAAACCTTTAGTTGTTCAAACTCGAATAATCCCCGGCAACGGCGCCAAAAACTTGGTGCACGAAATTGCAATCACACTTTTACAATCCGCACAACTAACCAGCAAGTGCACTAGGTCGTCCAAGTAATACCTTACGTGAGTAAGGGTTGATCCCACAGAGATTATTGGTTTGAAGCAAGCTATGTTTATTTTATTATTCTTAGTCAGGATATTAATTAAAATTATCAGTTGGAATTATTAGAAAAATAAAAGAGTGAGGAACAGTTACTTGTTGTGCAGTAGTGGAGAATATGTTGCAGTTTTGGAGATGCTTTGTCTCATTTATTCCTGTAATGTAATATTCAACTCAATCGTTTGTAAAGTTCCATCCATGGCAAGCTGTATGTAGGGTGTCACCATTGTCAGTGGCTACTTCCCATCCTCTCAGTGAAAACGGTCCAGATGCTCTGTCACAGCACGGCTAATCAGCTATTGGTTCTCGATCATGTTGGAGTAGGATCCATTGATCCTTTTGCGTTTGTCATCACGCCCAGCAATCGCGAGTTTGAAGCTCGTCACAGCCATTCAATCCTTGAATCCTACTCGGAATACCACAGACAAGGTTTAGACTTTCCGGATCCTCAAGAGTGGCCGCCATCAATTCTAGCTTATACCACGAAGATTCTAATTAAAGAAACTAAGAGATGCTCATTCAATCTGATGTAGAATGGAGGTGTTTGTCAGGCACACGTTCATGGGTTGAGGGAGGTGATGAGTGTCACGGATCATCACCTCCTTCATAATTAAGCGCGAATAAACATCTTAGATAGGAACACACACACGTTTGAGTGGAATAGAAACAATTGCATTAATTCATCGAGACGCTGCAGAGCTCCTCACCCCCAACAATGGAGTTTAGAGACTCATGCCGTCAAAAAGTATGTAATTCAGATCTGAAAATGTCATGAGGTCCAAAATAATTCTCTAAAAGTTGTTTAAATAGTAAACTAGTAACCTAGGTTTACAGAATATGAGTAAACTAAGATGATTGGTGCAGAAATCCACTTCTGGGGCCCACTTGGTGTGTGCTGGGGCTGAGACTAAAGCTATCCACGAGTTGAGGCTTTTCTTGGAGTTGAACTCCAAGTTATGATGTGTTTTGGGCGTTCAACTCCGGATCATGACGTGTTTCTGGCGTTTAACTCCAGACAGCAGCATGTACTTGGCGTTCAACGCCAAGTTACATCATCTATCCTCGCGCAAAGTATGGACTATTATATATTGCTGGAAAGCCCTGGATGTCTACTTTCCAACGCCATTGAGAGCGCGTCAATTGGACTCCTGTAACTCCAGAAAATCCATTTCGAGTGCAGGGAGGTCAGGATCCAACAGCATCAGCAGTCCTTTTTCAGCCTAAGTCATATTTTTGCTCAGCTCCCTCAATTTCAGCTAGAAAATACCTGAAATCACAGAAAAATACACAAACTCATAGTAAAGTCCAGAAATATGATTTTTGCCTAAAAACTAATAATATTTAACTAAAAACTAATTAAAACATGCTAAAATCTACATGAAATTACCCCCAAAAAGCGTATAAAATATCCGCTCATCATTAAGGTACATCAACAAATTCAAAGAATAAAAAAGAATAAAGCAAAAAAGCGAAATTGGGAAGTAATTCTGGAGGAAAGCTTCATAGTAGCTCGCTTAAGCGAGATTTGAACGTGAGCGACGTTTTCTCGTTGAAGCGAGATTCTTGCGGGAGCACCATTTCCTCGTCGGAGGAAGATTTTTGCGTGCGCCTGCTTTTCTCGCATGCTTGAGGTCGGATCACGTGTCTTGATTAAGGAAGCACATGTATTCACATTTTGGACTTTCCAAGGGTCCCAACAGCTGTGTGAAATGATATTTAGAAGCCAAAACTTGGAGAAGAGAAATACACTACAACATACACACTCATTTTTCTTTTTTTGAGGGTTTAGGATCTTGAATTCTAGAGACATAAGCTCCAACATCTCTCTAGAATTTAAGGGTTTCTTATGAATTTATCTCTTATTATTAGGTTTTAGTTTATTTAATTGTTGGTAAAGTATACATTTTGTATAACGACCCAATTCCCAGTACGTCATGATCATACTGAAAACTGAGCGCTACTAACTTGATTTTCTAGACTTAACTATTACTTATTATTAAGCTTGTAATCGTGTTAGCATGAGATCGATTTTTCTTGGAAACTTTCTTCTTTTTACGTGAAAATCTTGATACGAAAATGACGGGTCTCAAAAAGCTTAAACATTCACATACAGAATTATAGAAAACCAATGAGTAAAGTAGCAAGTAAGATAAGTATAATAATGCACATCACAAACATTATAAACAAGAGTCATACAGAAGTCAAGTCATTGCACCAACTTATACTGCTTATTACTGTATATATACATACAGATATATAACGCTTCGGGCCCTGGCCCATAAAAGAAGCCCCTAATCTAGAACCCGAACTAACCTAGCTAGTCTATATAACTCCTTATCTTTCGGTGGATCTACCCAAAAGTGAGAGACCAAACCAAAATTTCTATGATAAGTTGAAGGTGCCTCCCAAAATACACTACCAGCTCCTTACTGTTCCTAATCAATCGTTACAGGCAAAAGATGAGATTTCTATCACTTTCATATCCTATAGTGGGTCCTATTTACATCTGAAGGGGAAGAAAGAAGGGATAAGAACTAGGAAGTTCTTAGTAGGGTTGGGGTGGATAATTAGGTTCATTTTATTTTAATCTTTAGTTGACAGCAACACACCACAAAACACAAACAAACTTCAACAAAATATGGCAAGTAATTCACTCAGAAGTCAATTAACCAAAAAGCACACATACACGTTCATAAAATTTCACAACATAGAGATATGCGCAAACAAGTATGATGCATGTTTAGTCCTATACAGGCCATGAGCTCATGTGTCGGTTTGTTACCCGATTCTTGACACTGGTTCTGAGATAAGCGATTCATCGCCGTCCCTATCTCAGTCAACGTCCCGTCCATGAGCGTTACGCATCGCTGTCCTCATGGAGAAACCTTCCTTTCGATCTCCAGTGAGCGTTACGTATCATCGTCCCCACTGAGCAGTTATAGTGTCAAGTGAGCGATACGCATCGCCGTCCCCACTAGACACTTGGCACTAAGGCCCTAACAGCACTCAATTTCTTTTCAATCTTTGCTCTCTACTTTGCAGCGGCAGAGATCCCTTTAATTAATACCTTCTTCTCTATCTGCTCTACTGTGGCAAACGTTCATTAAAAATCTTTTCAGTCACTGCTCTCTGCTCTCCTTTGGCAGAGATCTTTTTACTTAATACATCCTTCTCTTTTCTTTCTTTTTCTTTTCTTTTCTTTCTCATATTTCTCTTTTATTTTCTTACTTTTTTCTTTCTCTCTTTTTTTTTCTTTTCTATCACTCCATAATATAAATTATCTTCGCATTATTCCCTCGCCTTTCTCTAAGTGTCTTATGGAAAAGAATTATAAAGTACTTTAATTAAGTCTGCGTTCTCTAAAACTTTTAAGATCACTATATTTGCTCTTCGCTGACTTATGATAATATTAATAATATCTTTACTAGATAATATTTTTAATAAAATAATAATAACAATAATATAAATAAGATATTTTAAATAATAAATAAACAATATTTATATCTATGCTTAAAAACTTAGTTTCATAAAGCTTTTATTCTTAAATTCTTGTTGTCTATGTTTTAAACTTCAAACTTTTAAATATTTTATTTTTAACTCAATATTTTTACAAAATTATATTTAAAACCTCACTTATCTCAATATTTATAAAAGTAACCTTGAACTTTTATAAAATATCTATTTTTACCCCCGTATTTTATTTATTACCTAAAATACCCAAAAACTTATATAATTACAAATTGTACCTCAATTTCTATATACAAATACAATGTTACCCTTCAAAAATAAAGTTTAAATACTAATCTTCCGCTTATACCAAAACCGAAACCCTTAACCTTTTTCTTTTAAAATATTACTTATATTCTAATCTTTGTAACTTTTAATTTAATCTGTCGACCATCACACCTCACCAATTTATACTTTATTCTCAATGTTATTCCAGCCCAAAAATTATCAAAACACCTCAACTAGCCGTTTATACATAGCCAAACCACAATCTCAAGCAAACAACAATAATTCAACATAAACTCATTCAAACTCAAACAATAATCAACCAAATCAATATTCACTTATCAAATTCACATTTGATTATTATAAACTTACTAAACCCTACCTTCGTACGAAATTAAAATACTCGAAACTCCAGAGAAGCCTTCTAACTGAGCTGCCAAAAGAAAAAAATGTCAGAAATTGTCTGTATCTCTTAGAACTCCAATTGGCCGAACTCGAGGAAAAGAAGAGCTATGTCACTGTCGATTTCTATTGAACAAAAGTAACACCAACGTGTAGAGAAAGAGGATACGAACATTTTTATCAGATTAAATTTTTTATTAGAGTTACGGATCACAAGAAATTAAAACTGAAAGTTCGGTGGGAGTCACGATTTTTTTCATGCAGCTTCGGTCTCTCACTCTCACTATTAGTGAAAGAAAAATGGAATCAAAAGAAGCTGGGTGATGATGATCAAATGTGATAAAAAAGATTAGATGTCTTGGTTTTTATATATATACACACATGTATATTGCCTTCACGCCACGTTCATATATATGCACATATATATACACATATGGTTATTCATATATATGAATGATTGCGATGTGATCCACGGTAAGCTATATATATATATATATATATATATACCAAGTTTTCATTTCTTTTTCTTTGGTTTTGCTTCCGTAATGGCTTTCGGCCAAAATGAAAGAAAAAATATTAATATAATAATGATCATATAGTAAATATAAAGATAACAATGCTAATATAATTATAATAATAATATATATAAGATTAAATATATATGAGTTATTAATATAAATAATATTAATAACTTAGAAATTAAAAAATATTTTATAAAGTTTTAGTAACTTTAAACTCATTAAGAAATATTGATAATTATTTATACATATTGGTAAAAGTCGGACTTGATAATAATATTAATATTATTATCTAAGGTCCATTATTATTAGAGCAAGTAAAATAAATAAATAACATAATAATAAAATTATATTATCATTTATTTTATTTCAGGGTTCGAACTCGGCTTGTCTAAATAAAATTGATCACTTTTAAAATATTATTTTAAGAAAAACTCGCGATAGTGCAAAAATTATAGTTGTTACATTTTGTCTCTAAAGTTTGGCAAAAGTTTTAAAAATATTCCTAAGTTTTATTTTATTTTAATTTTGTCCCAAAAGTTTTTTATTTGCATCAAATATACACTCGACTGCTAAATTTTCAAAAATTTAAGACCAATCTAACAATAATACATGAAAATTATATTTGATTTGCTTGTATTGAAGGTTGTTCTTATGAAATTGTTGTTGAATTGGTCTTAAAATTTTTTAAAAAATTAGCCATTAGGACAATTTTTGAAATTTTTTGTCAAACTTTAGGAATAAAAAGTATACTTTACCTTTTAATTGTAGTTCTTAATTTGTAACTTCTTGTTTTGCGACTCTAGTTTCTTAGAATTTCTCGTTACTTCCTCTAATTTGCTATTTTAGTTTATGAACTCTAGTTGAATTCTCAATTTTTTTTAATGAATTTGATGTTTTATGCTTTATTCTTACTTGAATTGTTATTGTCAATTTCTTATATTGGATAGTTATAATTTTTCATTATTCTTGCAATTTATGAAGTTTTGTTTATATGTCTTTCAAGTGTTTGATAAGATGCTTGACTTAATTAGAGAGTAGATTATCTCTTTCTTGGCTTGGGATAGAAAAATTAGGTGACCTTGAGTCATTAATATCCAAGTTGATTGATAATTTAAAGATATTAATTAATTTTGTTTCTGCTAACGCTGATATTATACTAATTCAATTAGTAAGTCAATTAGAATTTTGAATTAGAGTTAATTAAGACAAACTGACTTTTTTCAATTTGTAGAAATTGACGAATTGAGTTTATTCTTTGTAATTATCATGTTGTGGTTTGTAATAAGAATAGTGATCCTTAACCCTTATCAAGATCTTTTTAGCATTTGAATTTATTTTCTTTTTCTAGTCAATTGCCTTAATTATCCTTAGTTTAATTTCTCTTGATATTTAATTATTACTTATTTTTTTAAATTCTTTCTATTTAAATTTCTGTCAATTATGAACAAACCCTCGATTTATCCATAGCCAATGATTAGGCATTCGATTGTAATTTCAAAAGAGAACGACTCAGAATTAAACTCCCAGTTATTGTTTAAATTTGTGACATCTTTTTAACTAAACTTTGATACTCCCAGTTATTGTTTAAATTTGTGACATCTTTTTAACTAAACTTTGATAGTGTTAATTATTGTTTTAGAACTACAATGAACTTGAGCATTTTTTAAATTTGTGATTATTTTAATCCAGTATTTAGCACTCATCAAGTTTTTAGTATCGTTGGTTAAAAAATTACTATATGTGTTTGTTATTAGCTATTGTTAACATGTGAATAATGTGAAAATCTCACTTTTTATTTATTTTCTTGTCTTTGCTAGTAGTTAAAAATTTGTCTTTTTTCTCCTTGATATCTTTTTATTTGCTTTTTTTAATGAATTCTCATATTTCTTTTTTTTTGTATGGTTGTGAAAATATTGTTGAACATGAAAAATTCAATAACGATTTGCACAAAGGAATGAATTATGAATTGATGGAGGAGGCTTACATTCAAGAACAATCTTCGTGACATTAACCTCCTCCACCCTACTATGATCACAATCTATTCTATAGTGCATATTAACTCAATGATTATAGTGTTCTTTGTTATGATTATGAACCTTAACCACCATATTCATATAATTTTTACTTTTAACATTGTCTTTAACTACAGTACTCTCAAACTCCATCCCACTACCACATTTTACCTCTATGGGACGACCCAAATCCATATCTACCTTATCATCACCACCTTTAAGACTGCGTTTATTTATAGACATAAGACATTGAGACAGGAACACAGAGATACAAATTGTATTTGACAGAAGAGACATTGTGTCCAAAGATAATGAATTAGTGTATTTTGTGTCCATCCTGACAAGAAGTACACAGAGACACTAAAAAAAAACAAAACTTATTTTTTATTTTTTTTATTATTCTTAATTTTTTGTAATTATATTTTTTGTCTCAAATTTTTTGAATGAAAAAAATGAGAATAAATTAGATTTTCATAATTTGTTCTAATTTATCACCAAACAGAATACAAGAACACAAAATTTTGTGTCTTTATCATTTGTGTCTTATTCTCAATGTCTTGTCTTGTCCTATTCTCAGAAAAAAATGCAGCCTAAGAGCCTTATGAACAATCACCCTTTGAACCACAATAATTTCAACATCCTTACTCTTATAATCCTCTTGAGATACTACCTCCCATACACCATGACTTCTTCCAACATGACCAACATTCTTTTCCCTCACAACCCTTCATAGAAAAAGTTTTTCAATTGTTGGTCCAAGAACAAAAACAACTTTAATCTATCTTTTAAAGACGAGACGAGCAACTGAATCACCTCAAGGAATTTATGGACTTTATTGCTGCAAGCATACTTACCATCTCTTCTCTTGTACTATCATTGGATGAATGTGCGGATACATAGTCAACTGAAGAGAGTGGAGTGAGAGAAAGTTTGGAACTTCAAGTGAAAGAAAAGAAGTTGATGGATGAATTACAATAACAAGAAGATGTTGAGCGCATTGAATCAAAAGAAGTGGTTAAAAAGTTAGGAAGTGTTGAGCAAGAGATGAATTCTATCATTAAGAATACTTTTGCACTAACCAATGACCTTGATGATCTTTTTAAATATTCTTCTGTTGGGTATGAAAGCGATATTGAAGAGAGATGTGCACAACTTGCATAACATAATTTGAGCAATGAAGATGATGGGGAAGAAGTCGACAATCAAGAGGTAGAGGTTATCATAGAAGAGTTAAAGGGAGTGGAAATCACATCGGCAAATCCTTTGGAAATCTCCCTAGCTAAGTCACCATCTAACATACAATTTGAGTGGATAAAAATCTTATATCTTTTGGACATTATTGCATGAGGATATGCTAATGTTTAAGTGTAGAAGATTGATAAACTACATTTTATCATTCTAAATTGTGTTAGAAAGCATACATTTTATCAACGAACTTACACAATTTTTGCTTAATTAATTGAGTTTTTCGAATCTTGTTTTCGAAGAAGTTGTATGTGAAAAATATGCTTTTCGTGCTCGTAATTATTAATTTTTAATCTCTTTTTATGCCATTCGATACTGTGATAAAAATTTTTCAAGTGTTTTAGGGTTAAGGTTTATCAACGACCTTAAAGGATAAAAATAAATGGAGCAAAAAAGTGAATTCAAAAAATAATTTCAAAGGAAAGTTGTCTGGCAGCTCGCTTAAGAGAGATTCTCACGTGTGCGAAGTCGGATCACGTGCCTTAATTAATGAAGCACGTGCATTCACATTTTGAGCTTCTCAACAGCTGTGTGAGATAATATTTAGAAACCAAAACATGAAGAAAGGAAATACACTACAACATGCACACTTATTTTTCTTTTATTGAGGGTTTAGGACCTTGAATTTTAAGGAAGGAAATCTAGCTTCATTCTAGAATTCAAGGGTTTCTTACGAATTTATCTCTTATTTTTAGGTTTTAGTTTGTTTAATTGTAGTTCTTTGTTTGTAATTTCTTGTTTCGCTACTCTAGTTTTTTAGAATTTCTTGTTACTTCCTCTAGTTTGCTATTTTAGTTTATGAACCATAGTTGAATTCTCAATTTTCTTTATTGAATTTGATGTTTTATACTTTATTCTTACTTACTTTAGTTGTTATTATCAATTTCTTACATTTGGTAGTTATAGTTTTTCATCATTCTTGCAATTTATGAAGTTTTGTTTATATTCCTTCCAAGTATTTGATAAAATGCTTGACTTAGTTATAAAGTAGATTATCTCTTTCTTAGTTTAGGATTGAAAAATTGGGTGGCCTTGAGTCATTAATTTCCAAGTTGATTGATAATTTAAACATATTAATTAATCTTATTTTTTGTTAACACTAATTTTTTATTAATTCAATTAGTAAGTTAGTTACCACTTTTGGATTAGGGTTAATTAATTAAGCCTAATTGAATTTTCTCAATTTGTAGAGGTTAACGAATTGGCTTTGTTCTTTGTAATTATTATGTTGTGGTTAGTAATAAGGATAGTGATTCTTAACCCTCAATATTTTTCAAAATCTTTTTAGCATTTCAATTTACTTTCTTTCTTTAGTTAATTTCCTTAATAGTCCTTTGGTTAATTTTTCTTGATATTTAGTTATTTCTTGCTTCTTTAAATTCTTGCTATTTAAATTTTTGTCAATTGCAACAAACTTTCGATTTACCTATAATCAATGATTGAGCACTCAATTATAATTTTACGGGAGAATAACCCAAAATTAGTTTTCCAATTATTGTTTTAAATTTGAGACATCTTTTTAACTAAATTTTAATAGTGTTAATTGCCTGTTTAAACCTACAATGTACTTGAATTTTTCTTAAACTTGTAAATTTTTTAAACTAATGCCTTTTTCTTATTGTCATGAACACCTTGTTCTTTCTTTGATTTATTTTGTTGCATTGTGCTACATTGAAAGGGCTTGAATATATTATATATACGAAGAAAAAAAAGGATAAAGTATGCTTTTGTATTTAAATATTTTAAAAATTTTAAAATTATTTATAATGTTCAATATTAGTATTTGATATTTGAATAATTTTTTTGGTATTTAACTTTTAAGTTTGTATTTGAATGAGCTAATAATAGTTTGGTTGATGTAGTACTGATATAGGAGCTTCACCAACAAGTGGAGTAATTTGAGCAGAGGTACAATGACCTTCTTGCGTGTATAGGAGGAGCCATTGCTATCATTTTGGACCTGACAGAGAAGTTAGAGTAGCTAGATTGCGAGAGCAGATGGAGGTGTACAACGAGTAGATGCAGGCTGGAGGTAGCAGCACTATTGGTACCAGCGACAACGCTATTGGTGGGGCACTAACATCAGCACCTACTACGCTGTCTCAATAGGTAGAAGATGACGACAACGATTATTGTATTCTACTTTTGTGATATTTTATTATATTCAGACCATTTATTTTTAATAAAATATATTGTTGATTTTTGCGCTAATTTTCTTAACAAGTGTTTTAATTTGACTACTAGTTGTGGCTTAACTGTGCCAAAAAAATTACCATCAAATTTACTGGCGGATAAATTTGACTGTAATTTGGTGCCAAAACACGTTATATGGCGCCAAATTTGCTGTCGGAATAATCAAACGGTTATTAGCAACTCAGGCTTGACACATTCATTGAAAAAATTGACGAAAAGTCTATCGATAATTAGCATCAGACAAAATAATCCACCAGTAAATAATTTTTGGCACGTTTATACCATCAACTTCAAGACGATGGTAAATTCGACGGTACTCCATATTTTTCTTATAGTCAAATATTTAAGAAATTATTCTCTGAGTCTTTACGAAAATGGTACTCTAAACAATATCCCAAAAAGGTGAGAAAGAAGAGGGGGTGGTGGAGTTGAAAAGGTATGATTGAGGGTCATGGTAATGAGGTGGTGGGAGGTTCAGACATTGAGGAGAAGAAAGAAGAAGAAGGGAGGAGTAAATGACGTCCTTTAAGTGCAAACAGCAAAACGACGTCATTAATCGTGCCATATCATCTCTCTAGTGACGGAAATAGATGGAGGAGCCAACTTGAGTCATGTCTTAAAATTTCAGGGTACAATTTAGGTCAATTAAAAATTAGAAGGCTAAATTGAGTCGGGGTCAAATTTTAGGGGCTATTTTAAGTATTAACTCAGAAAAGGTCTTACTTTCCTACTAATACTTGCAAAAAATATATCAAAATCTGATCTTTAAATATATACTTTATATCTAGTTATTTTTATCATTTGTTAAATATTTTGGTGATTTATTTGTCATTTATTTCTTTTCGAGATATTTTTTTGTCAGGGATATGAAATTTCAAATTGGTCCCGCTACACATTTAAGCGTTTTTGTTAACCAAGTCTAACTAAATTAGTACAAATCCAACAAAAATTACTCACACAACGTGTGCAGAAATTATACATTTTTTCTTTTTTGCGTTTCTTCTTCTTTACGCATTTCCTTCTCATTGTCGTTTTTTTGTTGTTGGAGGATGAGTGATGCGTGCGCATCTTTACTGTTTTTCCCTATTGTTTTCTAGTGATTTATTAAGAAGTTCTGTTAATTAATCAATAAATTTAATGTTAGAATGAATATTATTTTTATTTGTTGAATTTGATTGATTACAGGAAACTTTGAAGGAAAACAGAAAGAAACAGAAGAAAAAGATGAAACAGAAGGCTCCTTGGAAGCTGAATGCTTTCTATTTGATGGACGAAATTGTGATCACATTTGTTTTGACTTTTTGGTCTTGTATCTTTTACTTTTAGGGCACTGTTTACTTTCTTCACAACTCCGTTCAACTAACCAGCAAGTGTACTGGGTCGTCCAAGTAATAACCTTACGTGAGTAAGGGTCGAATCCACAGAGATTGTTGGTATGAAGCAAGCTATGGTCACCTTGCAAATCTCAGTTAGGCAGATTACACATGTAATAGTGATAATTGGATTGTTAAATAAAAAGAAATAATAAAAAGGATAGAAATACTTATGCAGATTCATTGGTGGGAATTTCAGATAAGCGGAATGGAGATGCTGTAGAGCTCTCGGACGCCTGCTCTCCTATTCCTTCTACTCAATCCTTCTTACTCCTTTCCATGGCAAGCTTTGTATAGGGGTTCACCATCAACTGTGGCTACTTTCTTCCTCACGGGGAAATAACCTGTGCGGCTGTCACTCGCACAGCTAACCAGTCTGGAGGCATCACCCATGGTTGATAGCTACATCCCATCCTCGCAGTGAAAGCTAATGCTCACGCACTCTGTCACAGTACGGCCAATCACCGGTTGGTTCCCTCCCCTACTGGAATAGAATCCCTCTTTTGCGTCTGTCACTGACGCCCAGCAGGTTACAGGTTTGAAGCACGTCACAGTCATTCATGAACGGAATCCTACTCGGAATACCACAGACAAGGTGAGACTTTCCGGATTCCCAGGATCCTACTCGGAACACCACAGACAAGGTTGGACTTTCCGGATCCAGATGAATGCCGCCATCTATCTAGCTTATACCACGAAGATTCTGTTGGGGAATCTAAGAGATACACATTCGAGCTTGTGTTGCATGTAGAACGAAAGTGGTTGTCAATCACGCGCGTTCTTAAGTGAGAATGATGATGAGAGTTATTAGCTCATCACATTCATCATGTTCTTGGGTACGAATGAATATATTGGAATAAGAATAAGATAGAGAATTGAATAAAAGAAAATAGAACTGCATTAATCTTTGAGGTACAGCAGAGCTCCACACCCTTAATCTATGGTGTGCAGAAACTCCACTGTTGAAAATACATAAGTGAAAGAAGGTTCAGGCATGGCCGAGAGGCCAGCCCCCCTAAACATGATCAATGATCTCCTAAGATGAAGAATAAAACAAAACTGAGACCAAAGATGTACGTGGTCAAAAGACGACTCATACATTAGTAAATCATCCTATTTATAATAAACTAGCTCCTAGGGTTTACATGAGTAAGTAATTGATGCATAAATCCACTTCCGGGGCCCACTTGGTGTGTGCTTGGGCTGAGCTTGATCTATCCACGAGCTGAGGCTTCTCTTGGAGTTGAATTTCGAGTTATGATGTGCTTTGGGCGTTCAACTCCGGATAATGACGTTTTTCTGGCGTTTAACTCCAGAAAGGAGCGTGTACTTGGCGTTCAACGCCAATTTGCGTCGTCATTCTTCGAATAAAGTATGGACTATTATATATTGCTGGAAAGCCCTGGATGTCTACTTTCCAACGCCGTTGAGAGCGCGCCATTTGAAGGTCTGTAGCTCCAGAAAATCCATTTCGAGTGCAGGGAGGTCAGATTCCAACAGCATCAGCAGTCCTTTTGTCAGCCTTTTTCAGAGTTTTGCTCAAATCCCTCAATTTCAGTCAGAATTTACCTGAAATCACAGAAAAACACACAAACTCATAGTAAAGTCCAGAAATGTGAATTTAACATAAAAACTAATGAAAACATCCCTAAAAGTAGCTCAAACTTACTAAAAACTATCTAAAAACAATGCCAAAAAGCGTATAAATTATCCGCTCATCACAACACCAAACTTAAATTGTTGCTTGTCCCCAAGCAACTGAAAATCAAATAGGATAAAAAGAAGAGAATATACTATAAAATCCAAAATATCAATGAATATTAATTTAATTACATGAGCGGGACTTGTAGCTTTTTGCTTCTGAACAGTTTTGGCATCTCACTTTTTCCTTCGAAGTTTAGAGGTATTGGCGTCTCTGGGGGAACTTAGAATTTGGGATAGTGTTATTGACTTTCTTAGTTAAGCATGTTGATTCTTGAACACAGCTACTGATGAGTCTTGGCTGTGGCCCTAAGCACTTTGTCTTCCAGTATTACCACCGGATACACAAATGCCACAGACACATAACTGGGTGAACCTTTTCAGATTGTGACTTTAGCTTTGCTAAAGTCCCCAGTTAGTGGTGTCCAGAGCTCTTAAGCACACTCTTTAGCTTTAGATCACGACTTTAACCACTCAGTCTCAAGCTTTTCACTTGGACCTTCATGGCACAAGCACATGGTTAGGGACAGCTTGATTTTAGCCGCTTAGGCCTGGATTTAATTTCCTTGGGCCCTCCTATCCATTGATGCTCAAAGCCTTGGATCCTTTGCTTTTTATTTTCGCTATTTTTTTTTTCACTGCTTTTTCTTGCTTCAAGAATCAAATTCATGGTTTTTCAGATCATCAATAACATTTCTCTTTGTTCATCATTCCTTCAAGAACCAACAATTTTAAACACTCATAAACAACAAGATCAAAAGACATATGCACTGTTCATTCATTCATTCAGAAAACAAAAGCATTGTCACCACATCAATATAATTAAACTAAATTCAATAATAATTTCGAAAATTATGTACTTCTTGTTCTTTTGAATTAAAATATTTTTCTTTTAAGAGAGGTGAAGGACTAATGGATTTTATTTATAGCTTTAAGGCATGGTTACATACTAATGATCATGAAGTAGAGACACAAAAACATAGATAACACAATAATTAAAAACCGAAAACAGAAAGAAATAAAGAACAAGGAATGAATCCACCTCTTAGTGGCGTCTTCTTCTTGAAGGACCAATGATGTTCTTCAACTCTTCTATGTCCCTTCCTTGCCTTTGTTGCTCCTCCCTCATTGCTCTTTGATCTTCTCTTATTTCTTGAAGAGTGAGGGCGTGTTCATGGTGTTCCACCCTTAGTTGTTCCACATTATGGCTCAAATCTTCCAAGGAGGTGTTGAGTTGCTCCCAATAGTTGTTGGGAGGGAAGTGTATTCCTTGAGGCATCTCAGGAATTTGTTGATGATGAGCTTCCTCATGCACTTCTTGAGGACCGTGAGGTGCTTCCCTTGCTTGCTCCATCCTTTTCTTGGTGATGGGCTTGTCTTCTTCAATTGAGACATCTCCTTCTATGATAACTCCAGCTGAGTAGCATAGATGACATATAAGATGGGGGAAGGCTAGCCGTGCCATGTATGAAGGCTTGTCAGCTATTTTGTAGAGTTCATTGGATATGACTTCATGAATCTCTACTTCCTCTCCAATCATGATGCTATGAACCATGATGGCCCGATCCACAGTAACTTCAGATCGGTTGCTTGTAGGGATGATGGATCTTTGAATGAATTCCAACCATCCTCTAGCTACAGGCTTGAGGTCCAGTCTTCTTAGTTGGACTGGCTTGCCTTTGGAGTCTATTCTCCATTGGGCTCCTTCCACACATATGTCCCTAAGGACTTGGTCCAACCTTTGATTGAAGTTGACCCTCCTTGTGTAGGGGCGTTCATCACCTTGCATCATGGGTAAATGAAATGCCAACCTCACATTTTCCGGACTGAAATCCAAGTATTTCCCCCTAACCATTGTGAGATAATTCTTTGGGCTTGGGTTCATACTTTGATCATGGTTCCTAGTGATCCATGCATTGGCATAGAACTCTTGAACCATTAAAATTCCAACTTGTTGCATGGGGTTGGCTAGGACTTCCCAACCTCTTTTTTGAATCTCAAGTCGGATCTCCGGATACTCATTTTTCTTGAGTTTGAAAGGGACCTCAGGGATCACCTTCTTCTTTGCCACAACATCATAGAAGTGGTCTTGATGGCTTTTGGAGATAAATCTCTCTTTCTCCCATGACTCGGAAGTGGAAGCTTTTGCTTTCCCTTTTCCTTTTCTTGAGGAAACTCCGGTCTTGGGTGCCATTGATGGTGAATGAAAAATAAAAAGCTTAGGCTTTTTACCACACCAAACTTAAAGTTTGCTCGTCCTCGAGCAAGAAAGAAAAGAAGAGTAGAAGAAGAAGAAGAGAATATGGTAGAGAGGGAGAAGAGTGGGTTCGGCTATAGGAGAGAAGAATGGGTATGTGTTGTGTGGAAATGAAGAAGAAAGGAAAGGTATTTATAGGGAGAGGGGGGTTGGGTTTCGGCCATGTTGGGTGGGAAAGGGTGGGAAATTGAATTTGAATGTAATGGGGGTAGGTGGGGTTTATGGGGAAGAGGGGTTGATGTGAATGGTAAATGGGGTAATTGGGAAGAGGAATTGAGGTGATAGGTGAAGGTTTTTGGGAAGTGTGACATTGAGAATGAGATTTGGATTAGGAGAGTGTGATTAGGATTAAAAGAAAAGGTAGGTGGGGATCCTGTGGGGTCCACAGATCCTGAGGTGAAAACAAATACCATTCCTTCACCATATAGGCATGTAACATGCCTTCATGCATCATTCTGGCGTTCAAACGCCCATTGATGCTAGTTCTGGGCGTTAAACGCCCATGTTATGCATGTTTCTGGCGTTGAACGCCAGTTTCATGCTTGTTTCTGGTGTTCAGCGCCAGATTGTCCTCTGTGTGCGCATCCTGGCGTTTAACGCCAGGTTGTTGCTTGTTTTGGGCGTTCAACACCAGAAAGATGCTCTGTTCTGGCGTTGAACGCCAGAAAGATGCTCCTTCTGGGCGTTGAACGCCAGCCCGTGCGTCCTCCAGGGTGAAAAATTTTTTTCTTCTGTTTTTGACTCTGTTTTTAATTTTTTGATTTTTTTCGTGACTCCTCATGATCATGTACCTAATTCAACACAAAAATAACACCAAAACAAAATAAAATAAAATTAGATAAATAAAATTGGGTTGCCTCCCAACAAGCGCTTCTTTAATGTCAATAGCTTGACAGTGGCTCTCATGGAGCCACAAAGTGATCAGGTCAATGTTGTGGATTCCCAACACCAAACTTAGAGTTTGGATATGGGGTTTGAACACCAAACTTAGAGTTTGGTTGTGGCCTCACAACACCAAACTTAGAGCTTGACTGTGTGGGCTCTTCTTGACTCTGAACTGAGAGAAGCTCTGCATGCTTACTCTCTTTTGTCACAGAGGGATGGCCATGTGCTTGAAACACAAGGTAGTCCCCATTCAATTGAAGGACTAGCTCACCTCTGTTGACATCTATCACAGCTCCTGCTGTGGCTAGGAAAGGTCTTCCTAGGATGATGCAGTCATCATCTTCATTCCTAGTGTCTAGGATTATGAAATCAGTAGGGATGTAAAGGCCTTCAACCTTTACTAACACGTCCTTTACTATGCCATATGCTTGCCTCACTGACTTATCTGCCAATTGTAATGAGAACAAAGCAGGTTGTACCTCAATGATCCCTAGCTTCTCCATTACAGAGAGTGGCATAAGGTTTATCCCTGACCCCAGATCACACAGAGCTTTTTCAAAGCTCATGGTGCCTATGGTGCAAGGTATTAGAAACTTGCCAGGGTCTTGTTTTTTTTGAGGTAGAGTTCTCTGAATCCAAGTATCTAGTTCACTAAGGAGCAAGGGAGGTTCACTTTCCCAAGTCTCATTACCAAACAACTTGGCATTCAGCTTCATGATAGCTCCTAAATATAGAGCAGCTTGCTCTCCAGTCACATCTTCATCCTCTTCAGAGGATGAATAGTATTCAGAGCTCATGAATGGCAGAAGGAGATTTAAAGGGATCTCTATGGTCTCTAGATGAGCCTCAGATTCCTCAGGATCCTTAATAGGAAACTCCTTCTTGCTTGAGGGACGTCCCAGGAGGTCTTCCTCACTAGGATTTTCGTCCTCCTCCTCCTTTGTGCATTCGGCCATTTTGATTAAATCAATGGCCTTGCACTCTCCTTTTGGATTTTCTTCTGTATTGCTTGGGAGAGTACTGGGAGGAGTTTCAATGACTTTCTTACTCAGCTGGCCCACTTGTGCTTCCAGATTTCTAATGGAAGATCTGGTTTCATTCATGAAACTAAAAGTGGCCTTTGACAGATCAGAGACTATATTAGCTAAATTAGAATTATTTTGTTCAGAGTTCTCTGTCTGTTGCTGAGAAGATGATGGATATGGCTTGCTATTGTTCAGCCTATTGCGTCCACCATTGTTAAAACCTTGTTGAGGTTTTTGTTGATCCTTCCATGAGAAATTTGGATGATTTCTCCATGATGAGTTATAGGTGTTTCCATAAGGTTCACCTAAGTAATTAACCTCTGCCATGGCAGGGTTTTCAGGATCATAAGCTTCTTCAGAAGCTGCCTCTCTATTAATGTTGGATGCATGTTGCAATCCATTCAGATTTTGAGAGATCATGTTGACCTGTTGAGTCAACACTTTGTTCTGAGCCAATATGGCATTCAGAGCATCAATTTCAAGAACTCCTTTCTTTTGAGGTACCCCATTGTTCACGGGATTCCTCTCAGAAGTATACATGAACTGGTTGTTTGCAACCATGTCAATGAGTTCTTCAGCCTCTTCAGGCGTTTTCTTCAGGTGGATAGATCCACCTGCAGAATGATCCAATGACATTTTCGAAAATTCAGAGAGACCATAATAGAATGTATCTAATATGGTCCATTCTGAAAACATGTCAGATGGACATCTCTTGGTCAGCTGCTTGTATCTTTCCCAAGCTTCATAGAGGGATTCACCATCTTTTTGTTTGAAGGTTTGAACATCCACTCTCAGCTTGCTCAGCTTTTGAGGAGGAAAGAATTTATCCAAGAATGCAGTGACAAGCTTATCCCATGAGTCCAGGCTATCCTTAGGTTGAGAATCCAACCATACTCTAGCTCTGTCTCTTACAGCAAAAGGGAAAAGCATGAGTCTGTAGACTTCAGGATCTACTCCATTCGTCTTTACAGTCTCACAGATCTGCAAGAATTCAGTTAAAAACTGATAAGGATCTTCAGATGGAAGTCCATAAAACTTGCAGTTTTGTTGCATTAAAGCAACTAGTTGAGGCTTAAGCTCAAAGTTATTGGCTCCAATGGCAGGAATGGAGATGCTTCTTCCATCAAACTTGGATGTTGGCTTTGTGAAGTCACCAAGCATTCTCCTTGCATTATTATTATTATTTTCGGCCATCACCTCTTGTTCTAATGCTTCTGAAAGGTTGTTTCTGGATTGTTGTAATTTAGCTTCTTTTAATTTTCTCTTCAGAGTCCTTTCAGGTTCTGGATCAATTTCAACAAGAGTGCCTTTATCCCTGTTCCTGCTCATATGAAAGAGAAGAACACAAGAAAAGAAGAGGAATCCTCTATGTCACAGTATAGAGATTCCTTTATGTTAGTAGAAAAAGAAGGGGGTAGAAGAATGAAGAGGGGGATTCGGATTCTTGGAGGAAGAGAGGTGGAGAGAAGTGTTAGTAATTAAATAATTAAATAGAAGAAGAAAAGAGAAGAGAAAATTCGAAAATAATTTTGAAAAAGAGTTAGTGATTTTCGAAAATAAATTATAATTAAAATTTAAACATGAAACAATTAATTAATTAAAAAGAATTTTTGAAAAAGGGATGAGATATTTTCGAAAATAGAAGAGAGAAAAGTAGTTAGGTAGTTTTGAAAAAGATAAGAAACAAACAAAAAGTTAGTTAGTTGATTGAAAAAGATTTGAAATTAAAATTGAAAAAGATAAGAAGATAATAAGTTAGATAAGATATTTTGAAATCAAATTTTGAAAAAGATAAAGTTTTTGAAAAAGATCAAATAGAAGATAAAAAGATTTTTAAGAAAAAGATATTTTGAAAAAGATTTAATTTTTTTAAAATTACTTAGCTAACAAGAAACTACAAGATAAGATTCTAAAACTTAAAGATTGAACCTTTCTTAACAAGAAAGTAACAAACTTCAAATTTTTGAACCAATCACATTAATTGTTAGCTAATTTTCAAAAATTACATATAAAGGTAAGAAAAAAGATTTTGAAAATAATTTGAAAAGGATTTTTGAAATTTTCGAAAAATAAAAAAAAATTGAACAAGATATAATTTTTTTGAAAAAGATTTTGAAAAGATAGGATTTTTTAAAATTGAAATTTTGACTTGACTTGTAAGAAACAACTAATTTTGAAAATTTTTGACCAAGTCAACCCAAAATTTCGAAAATTGGAGGAAAATAAGGAAAAGATATTTTTGATTTTTAAATTTTTAAAGAAAAACACAAAAATGACCCAAAACATGAAAATTTTGGATCAAGACACAAGATGCATGCAAGAATGCTATGAATGTCAAGATGAACACCAAGAACACTTTGAAGATCATGATGAACATCAAGAACATGATTTTGAAAAAATTTTTGATGCAAAGAAAACATGCAAGACACCAAACTTAGAAATTTTTAATGCATGAAAAATATGAATGCAAAAATGCACATGAAAAACAAGAAACAACACAAAACAAGAAATTATCAAGATCAAACAAGAGGACTTATCAAGAACAACTTGAAGATCATGAAGAACACTATGAATGCATGGATTTTCGAAAAAAATGCAAGAAAAATTTTAAAAGCATGCAATTGACACCAAACTTAAAAATTAACACAAGATTCAAACAAGAAACATAAAATATTTTTGGATTTTTATGATTTTCTAATTTTTTTTGGATTTTTATTAATTATTTTCGAAAATAAAGTGGAGAAAAACGAAAATTAAAAGAAAAATTTTTGAAAAAGATTTTTGAAAAGAAAATTACCTAATCTGAGCAACAAGATGAACCGTCAGTTGTCCATACTCGAACAATCCCCGGCAACGGCGCCAAAAACTTGATGGACGAAATTGTGATCACATTTGTTTTGACTTTTTGGTCTTGTATCTTTTACTTTTAGGGCACTGTTTACTTTCTTCACAACTCCGTTCAACTAACCAGCAAGTGTACTGGGTCGTCCAAGTAATAACCTTACGTGAGTAAGGGTCGAATCCACAGAGATTGTTGGTATGAAGCAAGCTATGGTCACCTTGCAAATCTCAGTTAGGCAGATTACACATGTAATAGTGATAATTGGATTGTTAAATAAAAAGAAATAATAAAAAGGATAGAAATACTTATGCAGATTCATTGGTGGGAATTTCAGATAAGCGGAATGGAGATGCTGTAGAGCTCTCGGACGCCTGCTCTCCTATTCCTTCTACTCAATCCTTCTTACTCCTTTCCATGGCAAGCTTTGTATAGGGGTTCACCATCAACTGTGGCTACTTTCTTCCTCACGGGGAAATAACCTGTGCGGCTGTCACTCGCACAGCTAACCAGTCTGGAGGCATCACCCATGGTTGATAGCTACATCCCATCCTCGCAGTGAAAGCTAATGCTCACGCACTCTGTCACAGTACGGCCAATCACCGGTTGGTTCCCTCCCCTACTGGAATAGAATCCCTCTTTTGCGTCTGTCACTGACGCCCAGCAGGTTACAGGTTTGAAGCACGTCACAGTCATTCATGAACGGAATCCTACTCGGAATACCACAGACAAGGTGAGACTTTTCGGATTCCCAGGATCCTACTCGGAACACCACAGACAAGGTTGGACTTTCCGGATCCAGATGAATGCCGCCATCTATCTAGCTTATACCACGAAGATTCTGTTGGGGAATCTAAGAGATACACATTCGAGCTTGTGTTGCATGTAGAACGAAAGTGGTTGTCAATCACGCGCGTTCTTAAGTGAGAATGATGATGAGAGTTATTAGCTCATCACATTCATCATGTTCTTGGGTACAAATGAATATCTTGGAATAAGAATAAGATAGAGAATTGAATAAAAGAAAATAGAACTGCATTAATCTTTGAGGTACAGCAGAGCTCCACACCCTTAATCTATGGTGTGCAGAAACTCCACTGTTGAAAATACATAAGTGAAAGAAGGTTCAGGCATGGCCGAGAGGCCAGCCCCCCTAAACGTGATCAATGATCTCCTAAGATGAAGAATAAAACAAAACTGAGACCAAAGATGTACGTGGTCAAAAGACGACTCATACATTAGTAAATCATCCTATTTATAATAAACTAGCTCCTAGGGTTTACATGAGTAAGTAATTGATGCATAAATCCACTTCCGGGGCCCACTTGGTGTGTGCTTGGGCTGAGCTTGATCTATCCACGAGCTGAGGCTTCTCTTGGAGTTGAATTTCGAGTTATGATGTGCTTTGGGCGTTCAACTCCGGATAATGACGTTTTTCTGGCGTTTAACTCCAGAAAGGAGCGTGTACTTGGCGTTCAACGCCAATTTGCGTCGTCATTCTTCGAATAAAGTATGGACTATTATATATTGCTGGAAAGCCCTGGATGTCTACTTTCCAACGCCGTTGAGAGCGCGCCATTTAGAGGTCTGTAGCTCCAGAAAATCCATTTCGAGTGCAGGGAGGTCAGATTCCAACAGCATCAGCAGTCCTTTTGTCAGCCTTTTTCAGAGTTTTGCTCAAATCCCTCAATTTCAGTCAGAATTTACCTGAAATCACAGAAAAACACACAAACTCATAGTAAAGTCCAGAAATGTGAATTTAACATAAAAACTAATGAAAACATCCCTAAAAGTAGCTCAAACTTACTAAAAACTATCTAAAAACAATGCCAAAAAGCGTATAAATTATCCGCTCATCACTATTAAAAATAGAAAGCTCATAGGAGACAGGAACCCTCACGTAGAACGTAGAAAAATTGGCGTACAATGCCAAAAGGGGAGATGTGCGTATGCACAAGAAGGAGACTTCAACCGATATGTGTAGGGACAGGTCTGTGCATACGCACAAATTCAAGTTTCACGTTGTATGTAGAAATTTTCACGCACAACGCAGGAAGTATGCGTACGCATACCTACGTGCATACCAAGGGCGGAGTTAGAGTAATTCTTAGGAAGGGGCCAACATAAAAGTATAATATTAGAAGAAGAAAAAATTAAAATTAAGGGGGGACTAATATAAAAATTAATGACCTTTATACATTAAAATTATTTAGGGGGGATTGCCCCCCTTCTCTAATACTTGCCTTCGCCCCTGGTGCGTACACACAACATGGAGATTTTAGCGAATGTGTGCATGCACACATATGTGCGTACGCACAAATTAGTTTTCATGCACAACGTGAAAATTTCACGTACAACGCCAAGGCAAGCTAAAGGCCCAAAGAAAACCTTTTAGAACCTTAATTCAAGACCTTCTGCTTTTCAAATTGTAAATCTTTGAAGGATCATTCACAAGCTCATTAAATGCGGATAGTTATTAAAGATCACAAATAATCAAGAAGGAATTAATGTTAGGATTTCTGTTAGTTTTATGAATTAATGCAATGGCTTTTCTATTTTAATTTATGCAATTAATTCCTCTTTAAGAATGATTTTCGTTATTTCATCTAAAAAGGGTTGAATGTGTTGGGAAACAATTCATCTCTGATTTGAATTTTCTTAATCTCTTGGAAAATTGATTAAATGAATTGAGCTTGAAAACCGATTCTCATGATTTGTAAGTTTTGAAATCGAACTGGTAAGTGATATAGAATCAACCCAGGCTAAACTCTTTGAAATTGTGTGGTTTTAAAAATCAGAAACGTTATTAAACTCTTTTCTTGATTAAATGACTAAGGAATTAGCATTTAATTGGGTTAAAAAAAAATTAAATCATCAAGGGATTGGGGTTTAATTATTAAAAATTTTCCATGAAAGAATTATTACATGAATGGAATAGAAAGTGAAAAGCTTAATTCTGCCGACTAACATCTCTGAAACCTTAATTTTCTCAATTATACATCACTTCTCAACTCACCGTTTGCTTCTGTTTTTGTTTCGATACTTGCTGTTTATGTTTAAATCCATTTTAAAATCCTAATTTGCTAACCTGACTAGATTTATTGATTGAATTTGATTGCTTAATTCTTTGTTTCTCGTTGAATCAACCCAGTGTATTTACCGATGTTTTCTGAATTGTGAAATCCGGCCATCAATGAGGAGGAAGAAGAAGAATGAGAACCAGAACAAGAACCAGAATATAAATACACATATACAAATTTAACTTAGTTAGATTTATTTAACAAAAAAAAACTTATTTATCTCATATTTCTATCTTTAAATACTATTTTAATAGTTTATTTAAATTTATATAAAAATACAATGTTAAAACATCATGTATGTAAAAAGCGAAAGTAGAAGTAACATTATCATAATTTTCCTAATTAATATTATAGGGATAACAAGAACAATTATTTCTGCAAGAATCGGGGCAAGAATCTTTACGAACATCATCACACTTGCACAACTTCAAATCATCCTCATCATAATCCTGGCAACTACAATTTTTGCAAGATCGATTGCATGAAACATCAATACCTGAACACATGCAAATAAGAGTCGTCTCTCTTTGTGATGAAGAGTAATAACTTGTAGCGCCATTGTTGAACATTTGTGTTGTGATCTTGCTTGGATCAAGCTTCTGCTGGTGATGGCGACTAGCTTCAATAGTTGCTGAAAATCCCATCATGATGAGAAACAAAATAACTTCTTTTACCAACATATTGCTTTTCTCGTATTACCGCTTAACTCAATCATCCTTTCCCCGTTTCATTTATAATGTTTTGTTGTATGCTATTGAACACGTGAAGAGGTAATATATTACATTACTCTATTCATTGGTCAAATTGAAGAGGCAAATTCCAGAATAATAAAATGAAATTAAAAAAAAGGTGAAATTAAAAATTGTTGGAGAAAATAGTAAAACAAATTAAACTGAGATAAAAAGTATGATTTTCAAACTTTCATTGAAAATTAATCTAAATAAAGGTTTATTACACTAATATTATAATAAGAGTCTACTTTTAGGATTTGTATAAAATGACCACAACAACTTTATTCGCATTAGATATGCTACATTTTGATAAATTATTATATTTTATTAAATGAAAAAATGATCACAGACTGATATAAAAAAAAAATTGATTTATTATAATAAATATAAAATATCTTAGTATATATATAAATAAATATTTTTTAATATACAATATTTTAAATGATAACATAATTTTTTATTTGTAAATAAATAAATATAAAATATATATAAATACTAATTAAGACAAATTATTATGTAACAAAATTTTTATAATATTAAAAAATATATTAAAATAATATTTTAAATGATAACATAAAAAATATAAAATAATTAAATTTTATATTATATTTTTTTTCAAAAGTAGAATATAATATTATTAATTAAAAGATTAAGCAACAAATGAAGTTAGTCCAACTTTGGACAGCACAATAAAAGAAACCAGAACAAGACACTCCCACTTAATATATTTTAAAACAACCGAAACTAAAATTCAGTAGTTACTTTATCCATGTAATGTCCTTATAGCAAATTCTTCTTCCATCTTATCTGCTATGGGAGAAAACTTCAAAAGGTGAGAAGCTCTTATCTTCGAAGATTTTCATATTACGCACTTTCCAGATTTGTTAGAAGGTGAAAGTCATCTTTGCTATTTTTCTATTTCCTCCATCTTCTCCCATCATCCTTCCGCTCACATGCATCCACCATTTCTAGAATATGCCATCATCTCTTGCCATTTCTGATGGTTGGATCCTTGCTAAACATCATACCTATCTTGATTGAGGACAAGAGGCTAAGTAGTGGGTCACCGATTCAGAAGGATTTGGGTATCTAGGGCATTGTGACAGAACTGTTGGGAATCAGCGGTTCAAGTTCCACCGCATTGGAAGACCATTGTGAAGAGCGCATCAGAGGAAATTTTTTGCTTTAGGAGGGCATTGAATCCTCCAAAGTGCTCGCCACATTTGTTTCTGCTGACAAATTTCTGGTAGCAGTTCTGGTGGATCGGGGAGCATTCTAAAGGCATAGGTGTAACCAGATTGAATAGAGTACTGTCCATTTTGCTCTACTAGCCAGGTTAGCAAATCCTCCCCTTCGCTTATTAGAGTTTGTAGAATAATCTATGCAATGTATGGCTGAAATGTGCTTCTATAATATCTCTTCGCCATTGTTTGTTGTGGTCTATTAGTTGTGAAACCCATTAAATTTAGTTGCTGAGAGTAGTATTGTTGTGAATTGAGCTAGGATCCACATGTTTTAACCATCTATCCTCAATGACCCTGACTTTGTCACCTCGTCCTATCTTCCATAGACAGTCTTCTTCGAGAATTTTTCGCCCTTCCAAAATACTGCGCCACCCCCATGACGGATTGTAGCCTATCTTTGCTCTTAGAAAGGAAGTGTATTTAAAGTATCTACTTTTTATAACTTTGCTCAATAGAGAGTGAGGTCGAGAGATAATTCTCCAGCCTTGTTTTCCTAGCATAGCTAGATTAAAGGCTTTCAAATCCTTGAAATTTAATTCCCCTTGAGTATGAGGTCTACATATTATATCCCAACCAATCCAGTGTTGTCTTCTTTCATTCTGCTTTTGTCCCCACCAGAATCTCATTATCATATGCTGTATTTACTCTATAAGAGTCTCAGGTAGTTTGAAACACCCCAACATATATATCAGAATGGCAGTGGCTACGGTTTTAATCAATGTTTCTCTGCTGCTTGCTGATAAGAGGGATTTTTTTCAACGCTATAATTTCTTCGCCACCCGATCTTTAATATAATTGAAGGTTGCTTTCTTCAATCTCTGTATCATTGAGGGCATACCCAAGTATTTATCTTGGTTCTTAACATGAGAAATGTTGAGAATATCAGATAAGTTATCTCGAGCTTCAGGGTTGGTATTTTTGCTAAAAAATAAGGATGACTTTTGTAGGTGCACTTGTCCACTCACTTCACTATAAGATTGTAGAATCTTGGCTATGTTAGCACATACTTGGGTTGTTGCCTTACTGAATATAATTAAGTCATCTGCAAAGAATAGATGGGTAATGTAAGGACATCTATAGTTCAAACGAATTCCAGTAATCTCATTCCTCTGTTCTCCTCTATGGAGCAGATGGGAGAGTCCCTCTGCACAGAATAAGAATAGATAGGGAAAAATGGGGTCGCCTTGTCACAATCCCCTATATGACTTAAAATAACCATGAGGTTGTCCTTCCACAGCAACAGAGTAGGAAACGGTCGTTACACATTCCTTCATCCACTCCACCCACCTTCTACAAAAACCCAATTTCTCCATAATAGCCCAAACGAATTTCCATTCAACCCGATCGCAAGCTTTACTCATATCTACTTTCAATGCTAGATGTTCATCCCCAAACCTCTTATTCTTCAAGAAGTGCATAAATTCGTGAGCAATCAATACATTGTCGCTAATGAGCCGACCCTTTATAAACGCACTTTGATTATCGCTAATAATTCTGTTCATGGTATGTTGTAATCTATGCACCAGAATTTTAGAGATAATTTTATAAAAAATAGTACTAAGACTGATTGGCCTCACCTGGTTCATTTTGCTATTGTTGGGGCTTTAGGAATTAAGCAAATGCGCGTATAATTGAAGGCTCTGAGCACCTTCCCTCCCTCAAAGAAGCTATGAACAACATTGAGAACATCCCCTTTAATAGTATCCCAGAAAAACTGATAAAATTTTGCAATGAATTCGTCCTCTCCAGGTGCTGTGAGAGGATTAATAGAAAAAATTACATCTTTGATTTCTTGATCCGAGACTGGTCTAGTTAGACTTTGATTAGTATTGTTATCTACCCTTCTATTCAACCCCTCCAGCTCCTCAGTCGGTTCCTTTGGGTTAGTAGTAATAAATAGGTTTTCAAAATATTGCTGCACAATACTAGTTATTTGTTCTGGAGTAGTACCAATGTCACCCGAATCACTTTCCAGTCTGTGCAACTTGTTTTTACTGCTCTGCATACAAAATTTGGCATGAAAGAATTTTGTGTTCTTATCACCCCAATACAACCACTGTACCCTGGACTTTTCTTTCCAGAATCTTTCCTCTCTCTCATATTCATCTTCCAGTTCAGCCTCTAAGAACCGAATCATAGTAGTGTCAGCCCTTGCATCTTTATCCTTCTCGACATTCAGCTTTGAGGTCAATTCAACAATGATTTTCTTTGAGTTAATAGACAAATTTTTCTGCCATGCCACCAAATTGTGTCTACATTGTTTAAGCTTGCAGAATAATACAAACATCGGAGAACCTTCAACCTCCATACGCCACGAATTTGCCACCACATGCCTAGCTTCTTCACTATCACACTATCTTTCCTGAAATCTAAACCTTCTCTTTGTTTTAAAACCTGCTCTATCCGAAGAAATCAGAAGCGGTCTATGGTCAGATCCTGTGTTATCTAGGTGCACAACCGAGCCATTTGGGTAGTTCTATTTCTGCTGAATCAAGGCCAAACATCTATCTAATCTTTCTCTAATAAGGTTAATTTCTGCCTGTTTATTACTCCAAGTGAACAAACTACCTTCATATCCAAGATCAACCAGGCTGCCTCCATTAATAAAGTCTTGAAAAGCTTGAATAGAAGATAATGTTTTCATTATTCCTCCCTTTTTTTCACTAAAGGCTGAGAGAACATTAAGATCACCAGTAATTAGAATATTTTCTCCAGCTGTATCTAGCATTCTTAAGATTTGATTGTATTAGACATTTTGTTGGGCCTCTTCATTATGCAAATGTACTCCAAAAATCTCTCAAATTCTATTCTGCACACTGTCTCTCCAGGTGAAATGAATAAAAAAAATCATCATGCTGAATAATATTAATATCTTCACAGTCCTTCCACATTAATACCATCCCTCCCACTATTCCTCTCGGTTCAACACAATAGAACCTCTGAAAACCTACTTTTCTGCCTTGTTTCTCCACAAACGAAGTAGTATTTTTAGTCTCGCATAAGAATACCACTCTGGGAGAATGGGTCCTACATAACCCTTTGATGCTGTGAACTATTTGGGGTTTCTCCAAAGCCCGACAGTTTCACATGATCATCTTCATGAACCTTAGGGTGCCACTTTAGGGATGGCACCATAAGGCCCTTCAGAATAAAATTCAGTGGGTGAAATAGAGTCTTCTTAATTCAAAGACTCATCTTGTTGCTCCAAATTTCGCTTAACACCAACAATCTTACTCCCTACCTCCGTCACCTCCATATTTCTCGCCAAATGGTTGATTTTTGGTCGTTTACTACTTCTTTTAAGACCTCTCTCCGTGTTGCCTATGTGAAATACCCCTCCTTCTTCTATCTGTATCAAACCTTCCATACATCCTAACACTGGTTCTGTTCTAGTGTATGGAATAATGTTTTGGTTTTCCTGCGGATTTGAAATATGATACTAAGCTTATGGTTTAAGAATGTTGGTTTGGTTCAGGTGTATTTGAGAATTTGGTGGATTATGGATATATTTGGGATTATGGTCATTGAATGATAGGTTAGCAAGGTTTTTTAGAAGGCTTACTGGTGTAGGTTTATTATGGGGTTGGGAGAAGCCGATTTCCTTTCCACATGGATTTGGGTGTGAATTCTCCTTTTGCTCTTTCACTCTCCACCCGATCTGATATGCTTTCAGCTCTCTACTTCATCTCTCTTTGATCTCCTACAGATTAGTAGACAATTCCAGGTACTCTCCCTAATTCCTTTCTTCATGCCCAATGTAACCGCAAAAACCACAATAAATCTCCAATTTGTCATACTTCAGCATAATTTCAAAAACTACATTATCCGGACTTGGCGTAGTGTCTTGGTTACATCTATATTAATCCTTATTTTCATAATTCGGTCCTCTTTGCCTCTCATGGCAAATTTATCAGCCTCCATTACCTTCCTAGTTTTTTACCTATCCTCTGGGCCGCGGTTATTGTTTTGAAAAATTCAGGCATTTCCCACATTTGGATCCATACTGGAATTCAAGTAAAGTCCTCCTGTTCCACTTCCATACATGGCTGCCATCTTCTAAGATGAATCATATAATTCTTAAACGGCTATGGAGATCCCCTTTCCACCCTTATCACATCTGCTTCCTTAGAAAAGAAAAATTGGAATATGTTTTCTCCATTCACTTTGACTCTAAATCCCTTAGGTTGATTCCAGATCGCTCTGAATCCTTCCTCCATTGTCCCGCTACTAAACCCTCTATCCGCCATTAGTCTCATTATTATGCTTTTAGAGCATATTTCAACTCCTTCCCTCACATCCTCCACCTCCAATGCTACAATATCCTCCTCTTCTGTTTTAAGTAATTCTGGATTCTATATAGCTCTCACCTCAGGTGGTGTCATAGGAGAAGTTATGAAAGAGAATTATAACATAAAAGAACAACAAAATCTCACTGTTCACTCAGATTATTTGGAGAAGGTCTGAACTCTTAGCGCTTGAGATTCACAAGGAAAAGAATAAAATGGAATTAGAATTATGATTCACAAGAAACCCTATCAGAACCACAAAAAACCGTAGCACTAAGCACTCAGGCAAATTCAAATTTTATATTACATTACTTGACAAATAACTAAGTTGTTATAATTAAAACTTATTAACTAACTACTTTTGTAAAAAATATTATTATATAATATCATTTTTTATCAAAATATTTATAAAAATATAATTTATTTGAAATATTATATATTTTTTATTTCCCACGGTATCCCCTAACCTGACAGACAAAGGACTAATATGTCGCAGTACTGAGCTCCATTTAAGGGTTTGTCGCTGGTCAATGGGTTGCTGCATGCACAACGCGGGATTCGAGCCCCCGACACTTGCTTAAACAGACTAGTGAGCTAGTCACTAGACCAACCCAACTTGGTTTTGAAATATTATATATAATACATGAAAATATTGAACTTCTTTTTCATTTTTTCAATGTTTTTATAGAAAAAAAAATGAATAAATACCGTCATTATACATTTACTTATATTAGTAGGACCCAAACTAATCAAATTTACGTAATTAAAGATATCAAAAATTATATACAAGGAAGAAGGAAAAAAAGTACACCTAAAGTTCACACGCTGGACACGATTACACTTCAATCATTTAATGAGTCACGCGTGCACACTATTTATACACTCCGGTGGATACATTATTTTTCGTGTTTATTTTTTTTAGGAAGAATGGACAAAAATATACCTGAAAGTTCATACGCTGGACACAATTACACTTCAATCATTTAACGACGCCGCACACCGATGGCCGGAAGGGTAAATGTGTCTGTCGGAGTGTATAAATAGTGTGCACGCGTGACTCATTAAATGATTGAAGTGTAATCGTGTCCAGCGTGTGAACTTTCAGGTGTACTTTTGTCCCTTTTTCCTATATTCAAAGACAAGGCTATTGCACAAATGTAATAATCAAATAAATATAGTGCTTCCTTCTATATCATCCCCAAAATAATATGTAACACCATACCACACAAAGCCTTACATTGTAGTCGTAAATCAGAGGTGGTGAGGTATTACGACCCCTAAAAGCAAAATGCATACATATATAATGAAGGATAGAAATATAGCTAGGAGCCTGTGAAGAAAGATAACAGAACAAAAGGTGCATCACACTCAAAAATGTCAAAGATATCAAGCGCTGATAAATAGAAACGAATGAGACACACACACACACACACACACACACACACACACACACACACACACACACACACACACACACACACACATAGGATTCAAAATAGATACATAACAACACTAGTCCTAACCTGCAAAGACAAGGACAGCTAGATAATATAATACAGCCCAGAAAGTTACAAAATATACAGTTTGTTTCTCCATAATCAACCTTTAAGAGAGATATAATTATAATATACAAAAGTAGAGAATATAAAAGCTAAAGCTCAAAGTACAAAATGTAAAACAGTCTTCACTTTCCATAGAGAGCTCGACATGCTCAACGAGATGCATTTCATCCTACATCTGAAAACAAAATTCGACAACAGGTGAGAACCCAAAGGTTCCTAGTAGGATAATAATTCCAAATAGAGACAGTGTAAAAAGATATAAACCCGCTAGGCAATCCTAAAGTCCAAAATGCACCAGATTCAAGTTTAGGGTCCTTTCTAAATCCAAAGAGAAAAAAATCAGACTAAGTCTCATTTATAAAGAAATTTTAGATTCTTAACTCTTCGCAACATAATTCGGAGTTTCTCCTAATATCATAATTGACCAATTCCAGTAATATAGTATAAAATAGTTCAAGTTTAGTAGTCTAGAGGAGTCATAATTCAAATTATCATGGCTTCCGGACCCAACTAAAATCAAACCATGATATCCAGCCTGATGATGCAGAATTTCAAATCACAGGCTATCGACAAGTGTACTAGATCGTACCAAGTAATAAACTCAGGTAGGTGAGTGAGTGTCGATCCCATGAGGATTAACGGACTAAGCAAACAATGGTCACTTAATTATTCTAGTTAGACAATAAAAAATAAGAGTTTCAAGAGCAGTGGCATAAAACAATAAATTGAGTAAAAGCAAGTCATAAATAATTGAGAGAAAAAATATGATTCAAAAGAGTTAAGATTTCAGAGATATTGAAACTTCCAAAAAAATGTCTTTCACTTTTTACCTTGATCAAGAAATGATCTTTCTATTGGCAAATCATAATTAATCAAACTCCAATTCCTTGATAATTTAATTTCTCTAATCCTAATCAATTATCAATTCCTTGATTAAGTAATTGTGACAAAAGGTTAACAACATCCACTGATTTAAGAACCACACAATTCTCAAGAATCAAACTTGGTTGATTCGATGTCACTTATCAAGTCCAAATTCAAAACTTAAGAATCACGAGAAGAGGTTTTCAAGCTCACTTCAATTAATTAACTTTTTCAAGATATTAAAAGAATTCAAATAAGAAGAGAATTATTTTCCAACACATTCAAATCTCTGGGATGAAGAACGAAAACTTTTTCTTAAGAAAATATCAATGCATTAATTAAGATAAAAAACTATAACATTAATCCATATGAATCAACAAAGCTCCTAACCTTAACATGTAAGATTAGTGGCTCATGCTTCAAAATCAAAAACAAAGTATCACAAACGGAAAAAGGTCTGATCCATCTCAAAGTGTTTCTAAGAACCTTATATACTAAATCTCAAACACAAAAATTATTAAATTCAAACTTAATTTAAAAAACAAAACAAATCAAATCTAATCTTCCATATTAAATCTTCAGTTTTGTGTTCTCTTCCTTAAGGTTTTAGTGCCCCCAAGTTTGACATTCATAGTAGGCCTGGAGAGTTGCAAGATGATTTGTGGAGGCTGGGCCAAGGGCGTGTAAAATGCCACTTCATGGAGTACAAGATACCACTGAATTTCATTCCTAGGAGATGCCTTAATTGGCGTGTGGAACGCCTTCTAGGTGGCATGTGAAACGCCACATCCTGAATGTCTTATGGAGCTCCCTCTTCTTGGCATGTGACACGCCCTTCTTGCGGTGTGTGGTATGCCCAAATGGTAGTTGGAGTGATCTTCTGAAAATTTGGCATGTAACACTGTATCTTGGCATGTGAAACGCCACTTAGCAAATGAAATCCTGAGAGTGTGATCTTGACGCGTGACATGCCAATATGTGGCTGTAAAACGCCCTTGTAAAGTATTCAAAGATGAGCATCAAAGGTGTTTAGTTGCTGCACGCCCATATTCTTTGGCGTGTGAAATGTCCACTGTTCACGGGGTCGTGCGTACGCATGAAATTACAAATATTCTCACTTGTGCGTACGCATGAGTCTTCAATTTTCCAACTTTTGTGCGTACGCATGAATCCTCAATCTTCGGGTGTTGTGCGTAAGCATCGGTCATACGTACGCACGAATGCCATTTCGAAGGTGTTTTCATTTTACACGCCCACTCTTCCTGGCGTGTTAAATGCCATGCCATGCACGTCCTTGGTAGTGAATATTTCATGGCGTGTGACATGCCACTTCCTTGACACGCCACTTCCTTGGCATGTCGCACGCCCATTTCTCCCCCAAATTGCCTTGGGTCTGGTCCTCTAGGATGTTGGCCCAGTGTGCAACGCCCTGTCTTGGCGTTTTGCATGCCGAGTTCTTTACTGGGCGTTTGAAATGCCGGTTTCTCGGCATGTCAAATGCCAAGGTAATGGGCATCCTATGAGTGAGTTCATGGGGCATTTAAAACGCCAAGCATATGGTGTGAGAAACACCATGCATGAAACTTCTTTTCCTTCCTAAGACTTTGGCCTGGCATGCCACACATTTGTCTGGTATGTAAAATGCCATAGTTTTTCCTTTGGGATGCATGCGCGAGTTGCACGCCATCTATCTGACATGTAAAATACCAGCTCTCTGTCTTTTGTCGGATGCTTTTCTAGTTGGTTTCTTTTGCTTGTACTTTGCTTCTCTTTTGCTGTCCTTTTCCTATATTTAACCAGAAATCAAAGGACTCAAAGTACTAATAAAATAAGACATAAAACACATGATAAACAAGAAAAAGGCCATAAATTCCATCTAGAAATACCCAAGAAAAGTATTTAAGATGCTCATGCATCACAACACCCAACTTAAGTTCTTGCTTGTCCTCAATCAAGCAAAGAATCATGCTTTAATCATCAAAATATTAAAGCTTAAAATTACAAGGGTGAATGGTAGCAATCCAAATGGTTTTGGTTAACTGTTTTACTTATACACAATTCAACACAAATGGTTAAGATCTTTCAAAGCCTCTATTCAGATTAGATTATGGAACCCTTCCTTAACTCATTACCTTGAATCAAGCTTATTTGCTTTCTTTCCACATCTTATTTTTTTGGGTGTTTTGTGTAACGACCCATAATTTTAAAAATATAAATATAAATAAGTTATAATTCATTTCATAAATTAGAGTTCCTTATTTTGTTATAAGTAATTAAATTAATTTTATAACTATTTGAATTCAATTAAATTCAGATTCTTATATATATTTTTATTATGATAAAATATTTTACATAATTAAAACTATAATTTTATTAATTTATAAATAATAAAAATTATATATATTTTAATTTAAGTAAGAAAAGAATAGAGAGAGAACGTGAGCTTCCATGGAACCTGAGAGCTTTCGAGCTTAATTTCTTGAGATCCGTAACTCCAATAAAAAATATAATCCGATAAAAGTGTTTGTATCTTCTTCCTCTTTATGTTGATGTTACTTTTGTTCGATAGAAGTTGAGTTCGGCCAATTGGAGTTCTAGGAGGCATAGAGGATTTCTGATATTTTCTTCTTTAGCCGCTCACTCAGAAAGCTTTTCCGGAGCTTCGGTTGTTTTGATTTCATACGGAGGTAAGGTTTGGTAATTTTATAATAATTAAATATGAATTTTATAAGTAGATATTGGTTTGATTGATTATTGTTGAGTTTGGTTGAGTTTTATGTTGAAATTTTGTTAAATTATTATTCTTACTTGTGAATTGTGGTTCGGCCATGAAGAACAGCCCAGCTGGATTATTTTGATGATTTTGGGGCTGTTGTAAATAAGGATTATTGATTAAAATTGATTAAATTTGATGACCGAGAGACTAAATAAAAAGTGGTGAAAGATCGGTAACAGTAAAGCTTAAAAAATAGACTTAAAACTCAAACTGAAAACTGAAAGCTAGACAATTCAGTGTGCCTCCATCGCCCCCGCAGCCACGTCCAGTCTCCAGTGGCAACAGCCGACTGCGGAAGTGTTACTGGAGCAGCAACAGTAAACCTGGCAGCTGCGTGTTGTCCCCCACTTGTTTTGTAGTGCGTGTAATACAGGAGGAAGGATTGCAGAGGAGAAACCTTCACCATCTCTGCGTCCTCTTCTTTTGCTGTCACCATCATCAAGGGATAGTCTGAGACTATCATCACTTGAAAGTTCGGCCGGTCTTTGCAGATACGGTTGTTTCGTCCATCACCGATCACCTTCCACGGTTCCACTTCAACCACAGACTCCTCTATCAACTGATTCCATGGCAATAGCGTTCAAGTCCTCCGGCGGTTGAGCCTCTTTTGTTTAGTGTTGGAGACCATCTTCACTAGGATTAGGTTTGGATAGTATTAAGAGGGAGATAATTGGTGTAATAGGATTAAGGTTTTAGAAGAAAGAAATGACCAAATAAGAAAAAAAAAATTCGCCACATCAGCTATTACAATGTTAGTATGGCAAGAATCACTCTAACTCAAGCTTTCGATGGACCAAAAATGTCTTATGAATTACTATAAGTTTCGAAGTGTAATTTTGAGGACAAATTTAGATAATTATTAACTTTCAGAGACTACTTTGGGACTCAAATACAATTTTGGTAATTACTCTAAGGCTTAACTCAATTTATCTGTAATTAATGAGTTAACACTCAATTTGACCTCTGAAATTTGAAGTCAGATTCAATTCGACCTTTAAAATTTTAATGGACTCAAATTGATCTCCAAAATTTGTAATCGTAATTCAATTAATCCTTAAGCTAATTTTCATTAACGATGTATTGATTTGGTACATTAACTTGTTGTGATTTGAATTTCTCGCTAAGGTTTCATGTGATTAAAATTTATTAGAGTTCCAAAATCTTAATTGTTGCTTCCAAAGTTACAAGTTATTATCATCTTCAAGAAGATGTTGTGGAGCCAATCAAACTTCTAGGAGGTTTAGGGTGTGTTTGGAGTTCACGTTGAAGAAGAGAGAAGCCTGATTGAGTGCTTTGAACATTCCATCTTTATGTTTGGCAACTCTTTGAAACTCTGAACCCAGAAGTGATTTTGCCTCTAAACGTACGTTTACAGGAAGCTAAAAATTCTAACTTCTGCGTTCACGTTTGGGAAGGCTAATTACAATTGAGAAATTAAGTAAGAAAATGATTCCTCTTCTACCAATCCTATCCTTCATTTTTTTCTATCAAAATGATGGAAGTAACCATCTAATTTTCACAATAGTTCTTTGTGTATGTTTTCAAGTTTTTTTTCATCAAAATCTTTCAGATTTGTTACAATCACTCCCAAGATAAATATTTTAATTTTTTTTATTATTTTTAGTACTCTCTTTCATATTTTAATTTTTATGTTTTTTATTGTATTTTTTTATTTATATATAAATATTTTTTATATTATTTTTTTAGTATTTTGATGTCATATTTTTATTGTATTTTTTATTCATATGACAACTATTGTTGATATAAATTCTTATTTTTATTAATTTTTATGATATTTTTATTATTTTTTATTTATATAAATTCTTTTTTCTGTCTTTTATTGTACTATATTTATGTTGCGTATAAAATTTTTTATTTTTTATTTAGTTTTATTCATATAAATTTTATTTACTTCTAATTGTAATTTTTTTATTCACATGATATATGTTGTTAGTTGTAATTATTATATTTTATATTTTTAAAGAATTTTTTTGTTTTTTTTTGTTTTTATTGTACTTTTTATTGTACTTTATTTTCATTTTTATTATATATTAATTATAAAATTTTATAATTCAAAATGATACTTAAATTAAAGAATAGTAATAGTACTAAAATAATATAGAATATTTTTTGTTTGACATTATAAAATGTATAGTACTCCCTTTAATGTTTTTATATATTAAAATATATTTTTATCAATTTTTGTATGTTATTTTAATTTAATAAATAAATATTAATTTTATTATAAAATAAATTAATAAGCTTTATTTAAATATCTAAATTAAAATGGTAGGATAATATAAAAAATTATTTAAATTGAGGTTTTTTTTAGTAATTTTTTATTTAAAAGTGTTTTGAAGTAATATAAATCAAATAACATTTATTTTACTATAACAACACAAATTTACTTTTCATCAAAATCAAATTTATAAAATCACTTTTATACAAATTTTTAATAGATCTTAGTCACAAAAAATCTAAATAAAAAGTCTAAATTTTAATAAATTAAGTTGCAAAATTAACACATTATTTACCAAAATCTACTTAAAAAATGAATATAAATTACGATGAATTGAATCTATTCTATTATATAAAAATCGGATGTTTGCATTTAATGATGAAGCTGACGTGGCATGCTTCGGAGAGTGTTTCCCGATTTAATTGTTTTAACTCATTCAATACAATTTATTATACTGACTTAATTATATCAACTAATTGATTTGATTAGATATTTAAATATTTCTTTTCTTAATATAATTTATTATAATTTATATTACTTAATTAATTATACTACATTAATTATAATTCGTTATATTAGTGAATTAATCTTTTCATTTATAAAGTCTAAAATAAAATAAATAAATTGTTATTTATTCTAATTAAATTTGTTTATATACTATATATGAATTAACGTCTATTCTATTATATAAAAATCGAATTTCTATACTTAATGGTGGAGTTGACGTAACATGCTTCGGAGAGTGTTTTTCGATTTATTTCTTTTAACTCATTAAATATAATCTATTATGAGATTAATTATATCAACTAATTGATTTGATTAGATATTTAAATATTACATAATTATTATAATTTATATCAATTTATTTTAATAGTATTTCCTAATTTATTTCTTTTAATATTTTGGTAGTATTTTTTAATTTATTAAATCAAATTAGGTATAAATTATGTATATTAATTAATTGATTTGATTAAATTATTAATAATTAAAATAATAAATCTATAAATAAAATAAGCAAATGAGATATTTTTAACTAATAATTAAATCAAATTAAATTATATGTATTGAGTCAAATTCAAATAATGTGAATTAAATACTAAACTAAAATATGATCATTTCTTGCTTATTCAAATTAAATGCAATAAATACAAATTAATTTTATTAGATAATTATGATTTTCTGGTCTTCTATATATAGACAACCAAACAAAATGATAAGAATCATCATTTTTATCGCTCTTGCTATTTCAACTCTTCTTTTCTTCTTTTTTTTATGTAAAATTTCTTTTATGGATAAATGAAAAGGTATAGATGAATAATATTTCGTTGATTGTTTGTTTATAACTCAAAAATATCTCAATTTAAGCCTTATCATTGCTGATGGAATTGGATGACAATGTGCTCGGCATACTTGCGGCTTAAGAAATCAAGTCATGTGCTCGATGTGCACCGATGCAAACTTTTGGAGCACTGCCGTTGAATTCATTGTATAGCTACAACAAATTATGATATAGTTAAAAAACGTTTATGCATGCATGCTATTCTTCTTTATATATGTATCCCTCTATTTTTACAATTCACATCTTTATATATTAGATTCTTTTTGACATCTTTATAATAAATAATTATTTATTTTTATAATTACTATTTATAAAATTTATTACATAATTTTCTCCTCTTAATATCAATATTTAATGAATATAAGATACAAAATATTATTTATATTATTTAACATACAAAACAAATATCTTAAGTCATTATGTAGAACAAGAAGTATAATAGTGCAAATACTTACTTACTTATTTATTTTATTTATCTATTCTATTATATAAAAATTGAGTTTCTACACTTAATGATAGAGTTGACATAGCATGCTCCACAGAGTGTTTTCCGATTTAATTATTTTAACTCATTCAATACAATTTATTACAATGACTTAATTATATCAACTAATTGATTTGATTGGATATTTAAATATTAATATAATTTATTATAATTTATATTACTTAATTAATTAGACTACGTTAATTGTAATTCATTGTATCAGTGAATTGATTTTTTCATTTATGAAGTCTAAAATAAAATAAATAATTTATTGTTTATTCTAATTAAATTCATTAAATTGGATGACGCATAGCAACGCATACGGTGGCGGAATAGACACAACAATGGTAGTGACTGGGCAGGTGGAATAACGGCGACGAGATGGAAGTTGCATGTTCTTCTCTACTGCATTCGAAAGCAAGTCAAGCAATATTCTATTCTTCTGGGTTTTTGGGAGTAAGGTCACAGAATTGAGGGTAAGAAAAGTTAGGTGGCTATTTAGTTTTTCAAGGCTTTTTTTTTTGTTCTAGATTTCTAAATACCTAAAAGAGCACCGTGTTAAAGATTGTATATCCTTTATTTCTTTCTTTTTTTTTTTAATGTAGATGAATATAAAATAGATTAAAAATTGTGTACGAAAAAGTTAAATTAAGTTAGACAAATATATTATTATTATTATTATTATTATTATTATTATTATTATTATTATTATTATTATTATTATTATTATTATTATTATTATTGTAATTGAATAAATTAAAAAAAATAATTAAAAAACATCGTTATCCTTGAATTTAACTCTATCTATTATGCAAAATCTCTATTTATATGATTTATTTCTCATTATATCTAGATTACATCTCATTAATAAGTATAGATAAAAAATTTTTATTAATTGCATTTTAAGTTTTCAATTATATGTCAGAATTAATTTTTTTAATCTAAAGTTAATGTAAAAAATAAAAAGAAATTCACATCAAATTATTTAGACTCTAGAGTCACTAATAAGTTTTTTGACCAATAAGATGTCATTCATAATTTTCTCTAAAAGTTTAAGTTGTATAAATATAATTAGATAATTTTAATAAGAATAATATTATACATTTAAATTTATCTATTCTATTATATAAAAATTGGATTTTTGTACTTAATGATGAAGCTGACATAGCATGTTTCTGAGAATGTTTTTTGATTTATTTCTTTTAACTCATTAACTATAAGTTATTACGATAAATTAACTATATCAACTAATTAATTTGATTAAATATTTAAATATTATATAATTTATTATAATTTATATCAATTTGATTTGGTAGTATTTTTTAATTTATTTATTTTAATATTTTGTTAGTATTTTTAATTTATTTCTTTTAATTTATTAATCCAAATTTATTGTGTGTACTAATTAATTAATTTGATTAATTTATTAGTCATTAAAATAATAAATCTATGAATAAAATAGGCAACTGAGATATTTTCAACTAATTATTAAATCAAATCAAATCAAATCATATATATTGAACTAAATTCGAATCATGTGAATTATGGACCAAATTAAAATAAAATAATTTCTTACTTATTCAATACACTTTTTGTATTTATAAATAAATTGTTGTCTACTTCAATATATGAAATTTTTATGAATTTTTTATTACGCAATTCACTTTAACACAAATAAATTAATTTATAAAAATTTAAACTTGAACGCTTGCTATGATTAAACTCAAACTTTAATTTATTTTGTCATATTATTATATAAATATTAAATTCTTTGATTAAATACTTATTTGATTACGAAATGATATTATATATTACTTTATATTAACAATTAAATTTCATTTACTACACAAATATTGTATTTTAGGTAATTGTATATTTTTTTGTTATATTAAAAATTATTATATAATTTTAAGATCATTTAGTTATGTTTATTTTTTTAAAAGTATTGTCATTATTGGAGAGTAACTAATGTTTGTGATAGTATAAAATTAAAAAATAAAAATACAAAATATTAATAAGTGTGTTTTTGAAGTATAAATCTTGAAGTAAATATATGTAATTATAATTAATGATCATAATTAAAAGTCTTTATTTTATTTCAATTTGTTCAGGACATGTTTATCTTAAATTTTATTTTTTTATTAATTAGAATTTTTTTGTACATTTAATTATCATTAATTTATATAAATCAAAATGTATAACTTAAAAAGATAGATACGTGTCTAAAAAATAAAAAAAAAATTTTGTTCGTTAGTAAAAAATGTATGTCATTTTATTTTTTTTTTTGGCATCAAATTTTACATTTTTACCATAAGTTAGAGTAAATTATTAAATATAAATTAGATTTACTACTTATTATCCTAATTCGAATTCATTATATTCAATTTATATGGAAATGTAAATGGAGACAATTAGATAACGATATTGGGTTTAGGGGATTCAGGTAATTTTAGGGTGACTTTGGTTTATCAACATAAATTAGCCTAATATGTGATATTAGTTATTGTTATATATAATAGAATAGATGACATATTTATGCATTGTTTAGATTAGAAGAATTTGTAGAGGAATAACATGCTGGAGAAGAAAATAGATGAAAAAATTAATTTTTCATTATTTGGTTCAACAAAGAAATTGAATGAAAAACACAAAAGTGTATATGGAGCTCACGTAAATTTTTTTTCTTCAAAGTTGCAAAAAAAACTGATTCAAAAGTGCAAACATGGATAAAAATACAGAGTTACCATTTGAATTATAATTTATATATAATATATAAAAACATTAATATAATTTTTCTCTATTATGATTTTTTCTCTTCTTACTTTTCCTTCTATTCAAGCAAAAGAAATTTTTTCCTCTATTTTCTTTTCATTCATTTTTTTCATCTAAACAACACACACAAAAAATATACTTTTCTTTTCATTTTCTTTCCTCTTATTTTTTTATCTTATATCCAAACAATAGTAGTTTAGTGTTTATCCATTTATCTTTTATTAATATTGTTATAATAAGGATACATGTAACTTTATAAAAATGATATAACCTAGACTTTGATTATCTGAGAATTTATTGAGTGGTTAGAATAGCTCCACGTCATGAACCAATGAATGCTAGCAATAAGGATGATCACAAAAACAGCCGAAACGGGTATTTGCAGGAATTACTCGCGTTTTGGAGCTAGATGGGGACTCCCGAAATTCTCACGACCTGCCATGCGAAAATGGATGGGGACTAGGAGTGGCAAACGGGTCGAAACCTGTCGAGCTGGTCGCATAACCCGCCAAAAAATGCGAGTTGGGCTGAAAATTTATGACCACCAAACTTAAAAATCCCGCCTACCCTGCACCGCCTAATCCACGGGATTTGGCGGACTTCGACGGGACGGGACAGGCTTTCCCGCTGGGCCAAGCTTTTATTTTGGTAGAGACATTTTTTTACAAATTTTTATAATGTTATTGATCTACAAGAGGATGAAGATGATAATTGAAGAAGTTTTAAGTTATATTTTGGATTATGTTTATGTTTGATTGATTATAAACTTGAAGATGTTTAATTATATATTTTGGATAATATTTTTTTGCTTTGGACAATGCTGGTTTTATTATTTTCTTTCAAAAAAATTGATTTATAAGTATATTTATTACATATTTATAATTATAAAGACGTTAATGTGCGTGAATTTAAAAATTATAATTTTTTTATGTTTTTAGAAATTATAAATTTATTGAAATTGTTGTGAAATTATATATATTGTTTAATATTTAATGGTTTATAAAAAAAAGGAGATCCCGCTAGCCTACCATTAGGTAGGCGGGGAAAAAATTCAGAACCGTTTTACTAGGCGGGACGGGCTTTTGGCAAGACAGGGCGGACTTTTCCATTTGCCACTCCTAATAGGGGCACGGACATAAGTACCCGCCCCATGAAACTTATTAAATATATGCGAATATAAAATTATTAATTTATCCTATTTTATATATATGTAAATCTATTTCTTGAATTTAGTAACCTTAATTTCTGCTTCCAATTTGAATTTTTCCTTTTTCTTCCAGACTCATTCTCAGCCTTGATCCTCTCTCTTTCTAACTCACTTTCTCTACCTCTCATCAAGTCCGTCACTATGTCGCTCAGTATCGTCCTAAAAAATTATGTTATGTTATTATGTTGGATTTTTTTATGTTTTCTCCTTTTGAAATGTTATTTTTCATAACGAATATGTTATAAATTGTGTTGAATTATATTGAATTGATTATTTTATGATTTATTATATTATGTCTTTTTGTGTTAATTTTTTAAAAAATTTTCAAAGAATATTAATAGATACCCGAAGAGATCTACGTTCTCTTAGGAGTAATTAAATAGGAACTTACAATGACGGAGAAAGAACAGAGACATTTTTTTTTAAATAGGAATGAAGGATGAAAAGTGGGTTTCTCACGCTCCCCTGAGTTCTCATTACCATATCTAACTAGCAACGGAGATCCAATTTGAGCCGATTTAAAAGGAAACGCATGGACTTCATCTGCATTGGGTCTTTAAGGTAACGAACTCAAGTCAGATTTGGGACCCTAACAATAGATTTTAGTTGATCTTGCTTGCATTGAGGTCTTACCAGGTTCAAATATATCTTAAATTAATATTTTGAGTCATTGTTATAGCAAATACCATACTATTTAATATTATAACACTTAGTATATATAAAAGTTAGATATATTTACAAGACATTTTTTAATTCAAATTAAAAAATTAATTATCTCTTTTTTAGTTTTAAATATTATTTTCTAATGTAACAAAAAAGTGAAAATAACAATAATCACTCACATAATTAAAATAGAGAATTTTAATATATACATGACACTATATATATCAAGGATTATTATATATGATATATAATTTTTTTTCTTTTCTGTAATGACTATTTATATAATTTATTGAACAATTTTAATTTTTCATCTTAATATTTAATAAATTTAACATACAAAATAAATAACTTAAGCTATCATCTAGCACAATAAGTATAATAGTGCAAATATTTATTTATTTATTAGTAGTAAAAAATATATAAATAGTATAAATTGATATTTTTTTAGTATAAAAGCAATAATAAAGATTATTAATTAAGTTAATTACATAATTAAAAAATTAAGAAGAATTTATTAAATAATAATAAAAAATAAGATTACTATTTTCACATATTACAAAATTTATAAAAAAAATTGGATAATAAATCAATCCTCAATAGATTATATATTAATTCTGTCAAAAAAAATAAATAATCAATACATTGGATATTATTATTTACGTACTAATATATATATATATATATATATATATATATATATATATATATATATATATATATATATATATATATATATATATATATATATAATCGATTATTAAGTTTATAATTAATTTTTAATCTAATTTTTGGTAATTACAATTTAAATGATTGAAATTATTAAATGATGAATATTTTGCATCTAACCAATTTATTTTTATTGAAATTAAAAAAATGATGAGTTGTTAATCAATTCTAAATTTAAATTTAAATTTGAGTAAGAAAATAAAAAAATATTTTATATTTTATCTCACTAACCAAAATTAATTTTAAGATAAGAAATTACTTTGTACATCATATATATTGTAAGATAGTATGGTCATTTGTTATTTTTTAATAGTAAATATTGGCAAATAAAATGGTGTAAAAAATTAGAAGAAAATGTATTTACAAGTTTAGAAAATATTAATTTATTTTTTAATAGAATAAATTATATATTGAATAACAAAAGTTGTTATCGGTTTCTTTTCACACTAACTAATACGCAACGATGGTGTTTCGATACACCATATTACCAAAAAATATTAATCGATCTAATAACTTTTGTAATGACATAAGTTTATGAATTTGAAAATTTAAAAATTATTTCATAAAATGTGAAGTTTTAACAAGTAACAATGTTGATCATATTGTTTTGATTTCAAGAATGAATACGATAGTAATAAATAAAATTGTCCCAAGAAAATTTCAACAAAGACAAAAATTCATAAGTATTTCTATTAATGAAAAATTAATCTATTTTAAAGACAAATACAATTTTTTCTACAGATTTTTTAACTTGGCAAGTCGAGAATTAATCCACCACATATTGATGTTCTATTTATTAAGGGTCTGTCGCTAACTAATGGATTGTGATACACAAGGCGAGATTCGAACTCCAAATACTTGCTTAAGCGGGCAAATGAGATGACCATTCAATAAATTTAAATTGATTAAAATAAATATTAATTATTTTTAATATTTTTAAGTTGTAAAATATTTATAATAATAATTACTATGTATATTTTTTATTTAAATTTTAATAAAAAATTTTATATAATTTTATGTATTATCCCGTGTAGGACACGGGAACATACACTAGGGATAAAAATCGGATGTCTGCACAAAATTTAGATCTTGAATTACTGAATAGCATAAATTGCTCTGGTTTGCCTCCATATAAATTAATACTCAAGGTTGGTGATCCGGTGATGTTACTGAGGAATATTGACCAATCCAGTGGTATTTGTAATGGTACATGGCTACAAGTTAGGAAGCTTGGAAATCATGTCATAGAATGTGAAGTCTTAACGGATAACAATGTTGGTCATATTGCTTTGACTCCAAAAATGAATATGGTACCAACAAATGAAACCGTCCCAATTAGATTCCAACGAAGACAGTTTTTCATAATAGTATCGTTTGCCATGATAATTAATAAGTCTCAGGGACAAACTTTATCTCATGTTAGATTGTACTTGCCCAAACCAGTTTTTACACATGGCCAACTATATGTGGCACTTTCAAGAGTTAAGAGTAAGAGATATTTAAAAGTTTTACTTATGAATCACGTAGAAATGTCTATAAATTTAACTATCAATGTTGTTTATGGAGAAGTTTTTGAAAAAATAAAATTTTAATATAAATATTTTAATTTTATTTTAAATTCTGTACCAATGTATAATTATTTTACTTAAAAAAAGTGTAAAATAATTATTACTCACTATTTTTAAGTTAAACTTTAATTTTGAGAATAATTTTATAAATTTCTTAACATAATAATTATTTTATGTTTTTTTTAAAAATCTAAACATATAATTTTTTTTTTACTTTTATAAATTTTTCCGTGTTGAGCACGGGTTCATACACTAGTTCATCATAATTTTAAGAATCAATTTAAATCTTATTATCAAATTTTGGGATCAAATTAAATATTACCTTGTAATTAACTTTAGATTTGTTTCCTGATTTCCTCAATGCCACACTTTACACCTTCCCCCATGTCATTTTGAGATTCGCCACACACCAATGCTGTTCGCATTGTTATTCGCATTCGCATAGTTTAGATAAATTAAATTGCTATTAGTTACTTTACTTACTTATATTCAATAAAACTAAAAATTTAAAAATTAAATTAAATTTGCGTTTTTCACATATTTTTTGAATTTTTACTGTCTTTCCATTGTAGCCATTTCTCCATGACCAATAAAACCATTGTTAGAAGAAACAGAGCAATTTCAGAAACACAGCACTACTACCACCACCACCACCAATTTCTTCTTCTACATTGCAATGGCGTCACTAACACCTGGCGTGCTCTCGAAGCTTCTAGAATCTTCGGGGAACAAGGAGGCTAGGGTGACCGGGGAGCACCGCCACGCGCTCCTCCAAGTGATCGAGATCGTCCCTCGTTTTTCCCACGAGGACACGTGGCAGAGCAAGGGCTACTTCCTCAAAGTCTCTGATTCCTTGCATTCTGCTTATGTCTCAGTACCTGAAAACGACGCCGAATTGATCTGCAGCGACAAGGTCCAACTCGGTCAGTTCGTTTACGTGACTCGCCTTGACTCAGCAAAACCCTCTTCCTCTATTCCCGTTGTTCATGGCTTGAATCCCCTTCCGAAACGAAGGCCCTGCGTTGGGAACCCCATTGACTTGGTTTCAAGCGAGTTGTTACACGTTGGAGCCAATGTGAATGTTGATTTTAGAAGAAGCAAGAAGGGTAGTAATGTCAACAAGAACAAGGGTTTGAAGAAGGGTGAAGAGAGTTCAAAGGGGAAGTTGAAGGGTTTGGGTTTGAGGAATAATAATGGTAACTGTGAGAAGGTAGTGGTGGAGATGAGGAGGTTGAGTTTGGATTCTTCTAGAAGGGCTTGGGATCAAAGCCCTGTTTCTAAGAATGGTTCTGGGACTCCTAGTTCGAGATTCATGCTGAAATCTGCTTCGTCTTCACCTAATGTAAGTGATGTGATGTTGAAAACTGAAAAAGCTTTTAACCTTTTGATACCCTTTCGCCTTTTCTGTTTTTCTCACACTGCATTATGGATTTATGGCGTTTCTCTTTTTTATGTTCCTGTGTTTTAGGTAGGGTTTTATTAACGGGGAGAGTGTTTTATTTTATTTATTTTTCCCCCCTGTTTTCACTTGTAGTTGAATAATTCACCGTTTTGGGTGTTTTCTATAATGTTGAATGAGGGCCCTCACTTTGTTCTTTTTTGTGATTTTGAAATGCTTTTTGGTGGCTGTTGGACCCAGCAATCAGGCTATTTTGTTGTTTTTCTATTACGCTAACCTTTGGAATCTTCATTTGAGTCAGAAATCTAGTTTGTAAAATAGTGTTTAAAACGAGTTCCATGAATGTATGATGACTGTGTCTCTCTGCAATGCATTCTTGTAGGCCCTTTACTCTGGAAGATTCTGCATCTTCTGCAATGTGTATGGATAGAGTAAAAGTAATTTAGTGTTAAGACAAAAAATAATGGTTGATTTTTAGGTTTATCTTTCATATGTAACTTCTTTTTATCTTATGAGTTGGTATTTGCTCGCTGTAGGTGGTTCACAAGAATCTCTCTCTTAAATTTGAGTCTCCATTAAAATCCCCAACTTCGAGTGTCTTACCACTGAAGAATAAAAATGAGAACTTGTGTCCGAAGCCGACAAGCAATCCTTCGAGTAAAAGTACACCGCCCAGTAAGAGTTCTAAGTCACCAAGTGCTGGCACCGTTAATAGCCAACTCGTTAAGGTGCCCATCAATGTCAAGAATTGGAGTGATGTGTCTGTATCATGGGAAGATCTTCCATCTCCCATGTGTAATCTTGGGAAGGTAATAATGATCTAGATTAATATCTATGGCTTAGATTCAAATTTACATGCCATCATCTCACATAAAGTTTGAAATTTTTTCTGTTTCTTTTCCAGAAAGTTGTAACTCATAGAAATCTTGCTTTTGATGCTGCTGTGAGGGCTCTTCATGAGGCATCTGCTGCAGATACTGTAATCCAATGCATGTGGTATTATTCTCTTTTGTGACTTTGGTTTATATTTCCAAGTATTTAATAGCTTTGATCATTATATATTATAGTATCCTTAGATATGAGTCAATGAGTTCAGTATGTGGAACTACAGTTCGCTTGGCTTCTGCAATTTCCTGTCCAAATTAGCTTTATGGATTCTAAGAAATAACGTGTTCTCTGTAGCTGATTGAACATATTTTTCTCTATGAGTATTTTGTTAGTGCATTAGAATAACATATGAAGTTGCAACTTGCAACTATTGGTTTTATATGCATAACTTTTTGTTTGGTAACATATTCCCCCTAGTTTGAAATGGAAGGTGGAATGCATTTGGCATTATTTATACTTTCTATTCCTATTGTGCCTTTTGTGGGTTGTTTTATGTAATATCTTATGTAAAATGTTTTACACAGTCGTTCAATCGCATCCGTTTTTTTGGACAACTATTGACGCGGTCAATATAAAAAGTAGTTCTTTTTTCTAACATGACATTATGTAATTGGATGTATTTGTAATTGCATTGACATTTGGCAAATGTAATTGACTATTGTGTTTCAGCTTGTTTGCGGAACTTTGTGAGTCTACCCAGATTCTCTCTGCTGGATTACTTGTGAAGCAGTTTCTAGAGCTTCACCAGAGTTTGCAGAGAGCGACAATGGTGTTGGATTCTTTGCTCACCCCATCTCCTGAGACAAAGCAAAGCAGCCACTCTACCCTAGAGGTTCCTTTTCACAAAAATGCTACATCTTGGGTACAAGCTGCCATTGTAACCAATCTTTCCAAATTCAATCTTTTCAGAGCACAAGGAAAAGGTGAGACTTTGAATGGTGAAAAATGTCACTATGTTGTCATTGAGAATTCTTGTGAGGAAATGCATACTGTGAATCTCGCTGTTCAGAATAAGCAAAATCGTGTAACTCAAACAACTCTCTTGCCAAATTCAACTGCTAAAAGACTTCCTTCAAAGCGGAACCTGTTGGTGGCAAAGAACAAGTACACTGATAATAAGCAGTATCAAAGTAAAGAAAGCGAGATACAGGAGGCAGCAACTTTGGCAGAAAAATTGCTTGAGGCTTCTCGAGAATGGTTCTTGAAGTACTTGGAGGAATCACTTGATGATAGATTCGGTTTGAAAAGTGAAGAAGGGAGCACTGAAATTGCATGTCTTCTTGGACAGCTGAAAAATGTGAATCACTGGTTAGATAATTTGGTTGGCGGAGATAAGGTTGATCATCGGGTAGAGAACTTAAGGAAAAGTTTGTACCGGTTTCTACTTGAACAAGTTGATTCGGCAGTTGCATCAAGTCAGTAAATAGAGCACTACAATAACTGACAGAACTAACAGAAACAGAGTACACTTTGCTCAGCTGACTCACTGCTTTGAACAGATGACTTCACTAACAGAGTCAATAGTTTAACAACACCTTACTTAGATATTGCTATGACCATTTAAGGATCCTAAATGTTGTAGTATACTTTATTCTAACTTAATCATTGAATGAATCTTACCACTAAGTTTATACAATTTTGAGCTGTACTCTGTCATTATTGGGTTATTGCTAGAATGAATTCATGTTGAACTTCAAATTTATTGACATTTAGTACACTTGCTTCTTTCTCTATCAATGTCTTGTTTACCTTGGATATCTTTTTTCTCAATCATTTTGTACAGTTGTAATGTTGTATACAAAAGTATGCTAACCCCAAACTGGCAAGGGCAAAAACGAAAGGCCAATACACCCATATAAAGGTGAACTAGGGGCAGATATCTCAGGTGCTGTACTTGTTCCTGTATCCCTAGACATTGTAATAGGATAGCAAATGCTCTAGGTCCATTAGGGAGGATGATTTAGGAGTTTTGGGACGAAAACCTTGATGAATGGATTCAAGGTGATTCTTATTAGAAACAAAAAAGTGATTCTTCAGTTTCTGCGGCTTGATGGCTATGCCGTACGGTCATGGGGCTGGCCTACTCATATCTCAATGGCTGTATGGAAAGGATATAGGAAGGGGGTGTCTCAGGCTGCATTTGGTTTTGAGATCAGGATACTAGGATATGGACACAAAGACACAAAATTATATTTAATGAGATATTGACAGAAATATTATGTCCTGAGACATTGAACTAGTGTATTTTGTATTTTTTCTGACAGGAAGGACACAGAAATACTGAATGGAGACACAACTTATTTTTTTTACTTTTTCTTTTATTATCACTATCAAATTTTCATAATTATATGTTTTGTCATTTTATTTTTTATTTTAAATTTTATGTGAAAAGAAATGAAGGTAAATTTAACTTTTTATTATTTATTCTATCTTATATTCAGTTTACTACCAAACAAAATACAAAAACATTAATTTTTGTGTCTATGTCTATTATGTCATGTTCTCATGTTTTGCCTTGTCTTGTTTTCAAATAGGAACTTGGATATTATGTGATGTCCAAAGTCTCACATTGCGAAGTATGAGATGTTTGATGTTATATTTAAAGGCATGGTTCTCCGATTTTCTTAGGTTGCATTTGAAGATGAAGAGATAGAGAGAACTAACTATTTGAAAAATGAGTTGTATTCACTGAACTAACTAGTTTTCTTCTAACTGATTACTCTAACAAATTCTAATATGTTGCACGTGTCTGGGCTTCCAATTGTCCTGCTGCCATTACATTTTCTGTCAGCAGTTCTCAATCTCAATTTGAACTTTTGGAAGGTAGGGATTGATAGAGATTTTGTTAGGCAACTTGTTATCTGCTCTTCACCTGGAATATGGATCACATGTAATCTCTTCTTGGTCACATAGTCTCTGACAAAGTGGAGGTTGAGTTTGAAGTACTTGCTCTTGTTGTGTAGGATTGGACTGGCTGAAAGTAGTACAACACTCTGGCTGTCACAGTATAGGTTTGGTTTGTTGGTGCAAGGTATCCTCATTTCACTTAACAAATTCTGCAGCCAAATGACTTCATCAAGTCCAGCAGCTATCCCTCTATATTCAGCTTTGGTGGAGCTTCTTGATACTACATGTTGCTTTCGACTGGACCAAGAGATAATATTTCGTTCATAAAAGACACAAAATTTACTTGTTGACTTTCTATCATCTATATCACTTCCCCAATCTGAGTCAGTAAATGCATAGATTATACTCTCATCAAACTTTTGGAACTTTAATCTATGCTGAAGTGTCCCTGCTAAGTACCTAAGGATTCACTTTGCCGCTTTCTAGTGCCTGTTGGTGCACGAAATTGTGATCACTACAACTTCGCATAACTAACCAGCAAGTGCACTGGGTCGTCCAAGTAATACCTTACGCGAGTAAGGATCGATCCCACGGAGATTGTTGGTATGAAGCAAGCTATGGTCACCTTGTAAATCTCAGTCAGGCAGACTCAAATGGGTATAGTGATAAACGAATAAAGCATAAAGATAAAGATAGAGATACTTATGTATATCATTGGTGAGAGCTTCAGATAAGCGAATGAAGATGCCTTCCCTTCCGTCTCTCTGCTTTCCTACTGTCTTCATCCAATCCTTCTTACTCCTTTCCATGGCAAGCTCGTGTAGGGTTTCACCGTTGTCAATGGCTACCTCCCATCCTCTCAGTGAAAGCGATTGCATATGCTCTGTCACAGCATAGCAGAATTCAGCTGTCGGTTCTTGGTCAGGCCGGAATAAAATCCATTGATCCTTTTGCGTCTGTCACTAACGCCCCGCCTGCTAGGAGTTTGAAGCACGTCACAGTCATTCAATCATTGAATCCTACTCAGAATACCACAGACAAGGTTAGACCTTCCGGATTCTCTTGAATGCCGCCATCAGTTCTTGCCTATACCACGAAGATTCCGGTTAAAGAATCCAAGAGATATTCACTAGAGCCTTGTTGCTTTGTAGAACAAGAGTGGTTGTCAGTCACTTTGTTCATAAGTGAGAATGATGATGAGTGTCAATCATCACCTTCATCAAGTTGAAGAACAAGTGATATCTTGGACAAAGAACAAGCGGAATTGAATAGAAGAACAATAGTAATTGCATTAATACTCGAGGTACAGCAGAGCTCCACACCTTAATCTATGGTGTGTAGAAACTCCACCGTTGAAAATACATAAGAACAAGGTTGATCATTGGTTTCGGCCCCAGAGAGGGAACCAGAAGAACCAAGATGAAAATACAATAGTAAAATGTCCTATATATAGAAAACTAGTAGTCTAGGGTGTACAGAGATGAGTAAATGACATAAAAATCCACTTCCGGGCCCACTTGGTGTGTGCTTGGGCTGAGCAATGAAGCATTTTCGTGTAGAGACTCTTCTTGGAGTTAAACGCCAGCTTTTATGCCAGTTTGGGCGTTTAACTCCCATTTAGGTGCCAGTTCCGGCGTTTAACGCTGGAATTTCTGTAGGTGACTTTGAACGCCGGTTTGGGCCATCCAATCTTGGGCAAAGTATGGACTATCATATATTGCTGGAAAGCCCAGGATGTCTACTTTCCAACGCCGTTGAGAGCGCGCCAATTGGGCTTCTGTAGCTCCAGAAAATTCACTTCGAGTGCAGGGAGGTCAGAATCCAATAGCATCTGCAGTCCTTTTGAGTCTCTGGATCAGATTTTAGCTCGGATCCCTCAATTTCAGCCAGAAAATACCTGAAATCACAGAAAAACACACAAACTCATAGTAAAGTCCAGAAAAGTGAATTTTACTTAAAAACTAATAAAAATATACTAAGAACTCAACTAAAACTACTAAAAACATACTAAAAACAATGCCAAAAAGCGTATAAATTATCCGCTCATCACCTGTCTTGGTGCATGAATTTCAATACTTTGTTTACTGCATAAGAGATCTTTGGCCTTGTGATTGTTGCATACTGGAGTCCTCCAACAACTGATCTATATTGTGCTAGATTTTGAAACAATTCTCCTTTTTGTGCTGAGAGTTTTTCTTTAGCTTCTTGCATCCCTGCTTTAACTAAGAGTTTTTTTTATATATTTTGTTTGGCATAGGATCATTACTTGGTTGTGTTCCTTACTGCCTTAATCCCCCAAAAGAAGTTCATTTTCCCCAAGTCTTTTAATGAAAATATTGCATGTAACTAGTTGACTAAGGCTGTGATTTATTCTTGAGAGTTTTTCGTGACTAGAATGTCATATACGTATACGAGAACATAAGTTGCTGATGCAGGTGTGAATTGGTGAAGAATGACGTGTCTGATCTGGTGTTGTCGAAGCCAAACTTGTTGAGAGTGAGTTTCAGCTTGGTGAACTAGGCTCTACCCATATAATGATCTTTGGAGCTTGCAAACATGGTGAGGAGTGTGGGTGGAGATGAAGCCTTCTGGTTGAGTCATGAAGACAGTTTCTTCGAGGTCGCCATTTAAGAAGGTGTTGCTGAAGTCAAACTGTCAAATTTTCCATCACTTTGCTAGTGCCAAACTCAGCATTACTTTAACAGTGGGACATCTGACCATCGAGATGAACACCTGATCATAGTTGATGTCTCTTTTTGATGAAATTCCTTTGCCACAAGCCGTGCTTTGTACTTTTAAATTATACCATTTGGATGCTTCTTGATTCGAAAGACCCACTTGTTGCCAATGTTAGGGGCTGTGCTTGGGGGTGGGTTTGGCACTAGTGTTCACGTGTGATTCCTCATGAGAGTCTCATATTCTTCTTCTATTACCTGCTTCCAATGCTCCCTGGTCAGTGCTTGTTCAACTGTTTGAGGGACGCATTGGGAGAGATCAATATTAGCCCCTTTGAGTACTGCTGCATAAGTTTTCGGCTTGAAGATGCCTGACTTGCTCCTTGTTTGCATGGGATGGTGATTTGTGATAGCTGCTGATAGTGCAAGGGAAACTATCTCAGTTGGGGCTTGCTCAGGTACATCTGTAGCTAAAGGAGTTTCAACGGAAGAAGAATCAGTAGCAATGGCATCAGAATCATGGTTAATAGACAAAGAAAAAGATGAAGTAGATAACGGTTCAAATATATAATTGAGTGCATTAGAAGTGTCATTCAATGTATTCAATGCATGATGGTGTGGTTGGGGAGAAGATATAGGGTAATGGGTTGGTGTCACTTGGGGTGCTATTGCATTAGGAGTGGAGATGTTGCTTCGAATTGAAGAATCTAATATTGATTGGATGGCTGAGACATTATAATGACTAGAAGTGCTTGCTGCTGAGGTGAGAGGTTATGTTGGAAAACTTGCTAATGACCTTCATAAGGAAGATGGGGTGGGCTGGTTGGGCAAGATGGTGGTTGGAGGTTGGATAATGTTAGATTCAGGTGTGGAATTGAGGTTGGTTTGAGGTAGAAGATTTGGTAAGGGAGGTGTAAAGGTGGAAGGTGAGGTGTGAAGGAGGGTTGGCTTGATTGATTCATAAAGAGTTGGTTATAAGAAAATTTATACTCATTAAAGAGGACATTTCTTGAAATGATTTCTTTTTCACTTGGAGGAGGCATTTGTAACCTCTGTGGTTGGGGGCATAGTCTATGAAAATAAAGTTTTGGGATTTATGATCAAACTTATGTGCATTGTAAGGTTTGAGAAGCAGGTAACATGTGCATCCAAAGGGTTGTAGGATAGTGTAGTCTGATTTTGTGTTGGTGAGGGCTTCAAGAGGTGTTTTGTTGTTAAGAGTTTGGGTGGATAGTCTATTAATGAGGTAAGTGGCAGTGAAGGTTGATTCATGCCAAAAGTTTAAAGAAAGGTTAGCTTGGGCTAGCAATGTGAGTAAGGTTTCTGTGATATACCTGTGTTTTCTTTCCACTAAGCCATTTTGCTTATGGGCATAGGGACATGTAAGTCTGTATTGAATGCCATTTGTTACCAAAAACTGCTTGAATGTTGTGGACAAATATTCTCCACCTTATCTGTGTGTAAACTTTTGATTTTTAGCCTAGTCTTGAGTTCAATTGCTGACTTGTATTGCTGAAATGCTTCAAATATTTGGCTTTTGGTCCTGAGTAGGTATGTGTAGGTATACCTTGTGCTTGCATCAATAAAGCAGATATAGTACTTGCAACCTGATCTGCGATATAAGAGTGCTGACCCCCAAATGTCAGAAAATATAAGGTCTAAACGTACATAGTTAGAATAAGACTCAAGATGAGGTAGTTGGTGAATTTTACTAATACAGAAAGCTTTGTATAATGAGGAATCATAGCTAATTTTATTCATTGAATTATCAGAACTTGAAGCATTACATTAATTCATCACTAGAGTTACCATCTTATCAGATGGATGTCTTAATTTTCTATGCCATAATTGGCTTGTACCATTGACCCTTTTACAAGTGACATAGGCTTCTGCATTTGAAACAGGACTCACTAAGGTATTTACAGACACTTGAGATGTAGAATTACAAATGAAAATTGGACTTATGACAACTTTATTTATTGTTGAATTAAAATTCAATTTGGATAGGTGAGAGGGAGCAGCAGCTCTCTCTTTATTATTCAATACTGAACTCGCATTGGCAGTGGCTTGCACATGCTTATTTTTGGAGTTTTCAACAATGTTTGCATTGAAACAAGTAGGATTAACAGGTACAAACTTTGTTTTTGGGCTAATTTCGATCCCTTCAAACTTGTAAAGTCTTTCTTTAAGCAATCCTTGAAGGAAGATCTTTTTGGAGATCTGACATTTGATATTACACAGGTAAGACCAGAACTCAAAATATACACAGTTGTCTAAGAACTCAAAATATACATAGTTGTCTAAGACAAATTTAGCTACAATCACTAAATTTTTGGATATATTGGGTACGTGTAATAGGTTTTGTAATTTGAAAGGTCTATTAAATAAAAATGCATGCATGAATGAACTTCCATTGTGTTCAATATTCATACCTTGGCCATTACCTCCAAACACTTGTTTAGTGCCATCATAATCAGATCATGTGATGAGGTTTCTTTTGTCAAATATGATGTGATGAGATGCACCCAAATCAGGATACCAAGCTATGTTTGGGAGAGTTGAGGGTAGTGTAAGGAATGCTTGAGGATTGGGTGGTGCAGGAGTCCGAATCTTCACTTCTTGGAATCTTTGTTGAAAGTTTTGAGAGCTTATACTATTGTGGAATGTGCTGAGGGTGGTTGCGTTGCATTGAGGGGTTGCATTTGTGGATTCGTGAACTCTTGGTTAAACCTATGAAAACACTACACTATTGTATGGCCAAGTTTTCCACATAGTTGGCATTGTGGCCTACTGTCCTGCCACCATGATGACCTTGATGTGCCTCTGAAATAGCCTTTGCCTCTTGAGCCTCGAAAATCTCCTCTGTAGTTATTGAACCCTCTTCCTTGAAACCTTTTTGGAGTATCTTCACTTTGAGCAATGTTTTCCGGCACTAGTCCTAGCTCCATCCTTTTAAATCTGTCAATTAATTATTTTTGAGCAAGCAATTGAGATTCAAACTCACTTTCTGACGTCTCTTCATTCCTTGCTTTTCCAATGGTGATGAAAACATTGTATTCTTCGCTAAGTCCTTTTAGTGCAACTTCAATATACTCGTCTTTGGTCAGTGGAGCTCCAAGTGCACTAAGTGCGTCAACAACTTGATTGATCTTCGCCATGTAATCAGTTATTATAGAACCATGCTTCTTGAGTGTCTTTAACTGGGTTTTGAACTGCTTAATCCTCAATTTGACTCTAGATTCAAAGTATTCACTCAACACATTCCAGATCTGATATGCATAATGTACTCAATTACACAGTTGAATTAGACTCCATTGTCGTTGTTAACTAAGCCACAAGGCACTGATCTTATACTTTCCAGTCTTTGTAGCTTTGATTTCTTTATGTCTGTCTAATTCTGAGCTAAAGTTAACATGTACTTTTCTTGGATCAATATGACTTCGAAGCTTGTGCACCTTTATACACACTAGTGCTTGCTTCTTCTATGTTTTGTAGTTGTTCTTGTTGAGTTTAATGACTGAAAACACAACGAACGTATTTTGATTGAGGAAGCTCGTTGGAGCTTTTAGTGTTGCCGCAGTGTTCTCGATGGATCGTTGAGCTCTGATACCATGTGAAGGTATCAGACTCTTGAAGATGAAGAATAAGAATGAAGAGAGAGAGAGAGATAGAGAGGAGAGAGATTTCTGGAAAATGAGTTGTATTCGTTGAACTAACTAGTTTGTTATAGTGTATTGGTACTTATAGTGAGTGAGCTCTAACTACTTCTAATTAGATGTAACTAACTCAGTTTTCTTCTAATTGATTACTTTTACAAATTCTAATATGCTGCACGTGTCATGTCATGTGGCATCTCAATACTATTAACAAGATTGCGATTGAATATTGTGTTTGGTAATCGAAGATTAGAACTAAAATTTCAATCTAAGACATAGAATTCCAGTCCCTTCAGGCAATGTTTGTTTTGTGTATACTTTAAAACATAGACATAAAGACATAAACACAATAAAACACAATTTTTTAACTTGTTTGATATCTAGTACAAGATAGAATACACAAATCTCAGTCTTGTTAAAATTTTAATATTACCCTTATTGCAAATTATTACCAATGCCACCACTACACAGCCACCTTCTCAACCAAACCACCACTATTAACAATCAGCCACCATCTCAACCAAATAATCACCATTGACAATCTAAAACTAAATAACAAATTTAATCTAACAAATATCATTAAAAAAATTCAATCCAACAAAATCAATACAAAATTATTTTAACAAAATTTAACTAAAATCCAAACAAATAAAAAATTAAATTATACAAAAAAAAGCAGAAGCAAAGGAAAATCGTGACAGAAAAGAGAGGCAGAAAAATACGAATCTGCAAATAAAAGAGTAGACGAAGACAAATTGAGAGATAGAAAGGAAGAACGGTGCGCAGATCTAGAAACACGTCGATAAAAGGGAGGAAGGAAGGGTGGAAAGTGGTAGCGGTGATTTGGATGGAAGAAAGGAAGGAGATGCGACAGTGATTTGGATGGAAGGAAAAGAGGAGGAGAGTGCGGTGGCCTTTGTGGCAAGAAGAAAAGATGAGAGGTGTCTGTGTTTTGGGAGTGGAAGGGCGAAAAGGAGAGGGAGGAAGGAGAAGATAAATGAGAGTATATTTGGAAAATAAAATAAAAAATATTATGTTTATGTCTCAACATTTGTGTTCCACCCCTTAGTGTCATACACAAATTTTGTGTCGTTATGTGCTTTTGTGTCTTCCTATGTCTTTCAAAATTTGTGTCTCTCTAACCAAACAGTAGACGTGTACCACCGTATCTGTGTCTTGGATAGACACGCCCACCAACCAAACGCAAGTTCAGTACTTTCAAAAAATGAAGGCATATGAGACTAGAATTTTTAAAGATAGAAACTAAAATTTTAATATTTCTTTTCAAAAATATTGTCATTTAACTTTTCAAATTTCAAATCTATCCTTCAGTATCCATATTTTTTAAATCAAATATGATACTGAAACATAATTCAGTCCAATACTTTTTACATCAAACACAATATGAGACTTAATTTAGATCCAATTTGGGTAAACAGTTTAATTAAACTCCTTTTGAAAAAATAGCTTAAACAATAAATGATTATATTAAAAGTAGTTTATAAATAAGTTATTTTGTGTTTAGATTTTTAGTTCTAAAAGTGTTTATTTTATAGAAATGTGATAAAAAGTAATAGTATTATAAGAGAAGTCATTTTTTTTAACTTCTCTATAAGCTCCTAAATAATTTCTTAGAAATCTGCAATTTAATTTTAAAAATTGCACCAAACATTAATACTACTATTTTTTATAAGTCAAAAGCTCAAAAAAATTACTTTTAAAACTTTTCAAATGAGCCCTTAATCTTGTCTCTCACTCTGAATCTCCATTTCAAAGGCAACTTTAAATACTTAATAGTCTCATTTTCAAAAATAAAATTAAAAGAAAAGTATGCTATTGATTAAGTTGTGTCAAAAATTACGCTGGTCAGACACAATTTTGTGGGAATTCTACAAAATTTTGTCTTTCTCGACATTCTTTGAATCCGCCATTTTTGTTTGTTAGATTCTGGCTTTGCTGGTCATTCATTTGAAAGAACAGGTGATGCTTAGCATTTTAGCAACATCTTCTGCCAAGCAGAATGTTTGTCAAACGTAACTCTTAATGTTCATGGCTTAATAGTTATGGATGAAAAATTAATATAATTTTGTCTTATATACGGAGTCGTTATATTATATACCTCTTTGCTATATAAAGATGGTATAGACCCAAGTAGGCCTCACATTCGAAGCAGGCGTTGACTTGAACTAGCAGAGAAAGACAAGAATATCTAATAGGATGAGCTACATCTAAACATAAAAGCCAAATGCTAAGTTGGTTCTAGAGGGTGAAAGGGATTTTCATCTTTCTAATTAGTCAAAAGGTAATTTATATGATTGGAAGTTGATGATCTATGAAGCTGTGTCTTGTCAGCAAGTGCTGCTGTTGCAGTGGATGTTCCCAATGCTTTGATTCCTTTACAAGACTTCATGTGTTTGTACATTTTCTCTGGTTTGAACGGCTTCCCACATAGCCTGCATCATCAACTTCTATTTATGGTCTCAGCATTTCACTATAGAATTTAAAATACAATAACTTCAACTGCTCATTCTATTCTAAATTACTCATCTTGGCGCATTTTGTAATTCAATCATGCTAAGTGTGCACAAAAAATCAGCAACCAAATTAGGCACCGTATATAATACATGTCAAAATAGAAAATATATATTGAAAATAATTTAAATAACTCATGTATAAAGTATTTTTGTTTGCCAATAGTCACTTACGAGCAAATTGGTTCACCAAGTGGTTTGTGATGAGTTTGATTTAAGAAGTCACCCAGCTTTCTCCTGCTTCTGTTTGTTTCCTCCCCATCAAAACTTTTTCTGTAGCAAAGGTGGAAAAATCAATTATTTCTTTTGCAATGATCAAAGATTTGGGACTTATTAACACCTATCAACACCATAAACCAAATATCAATCTTATTTGTGACGATAATACTTTAGCAGATTAATTATGGTTTAAGGTTTATTATACGCCTTAGTGTAAAATAGTTTTACTTTATCATTCAATTTTAAGTATATATTGATATAACTTTTGAGATAGTAAATTGTTAAATCAATAATTTTGTTAATGTGATAATAAAAGATGACGAATAAATTTTTGGATTCTGTTAGGGAGACAATGGACTATTTGTACAATGTATACAATAGGCTATTGAGTTATAAAATGAACATCCCATATACTATCTAGAATAACCATCCGAGTACTAAGGATAATAAACATCCGAATACTCTTGACCTTTTGGATATAGCGCTCTAATACTATGTCATGATATCCTAAAAGTTTCAGTTAATGAGAAAAGGTAACACTAATGATTATATCTCTAATACTCTATAAACCTCCATTATATACATTATACAAATATTCCATTGACTGCTCGTACTTTCTCTAAATTTTTTAGTTTAGTTGTTATGCATGGTCAGTAACAGTATAAAATGATTTTACATTATCATTCAATTGTAAGCATGCATTGGTTTGATTTTTGTGAAGTTAATTTTTTATTTTTTACCATAATAACAGTACATGAAAATTAAATTCATAATTTAGAAATTAAAATATTCATCTTGCTGATTAAATAACTCACCTGGCCCCATGTTGGTTTTCTTGTTGATCATTATTCCAAGAAGTTCTAAAACACCTGGCTGATCCTCCAAATTTGTCTCCTTTACAAATCTGTGCTTTATTTTCTGGTAAGTTAGTCTCATTTGAATCAATTTTCTTAGCATCTCCCATCCTTATTAGAGCTGCATCATTTGTATCCACTGTCCCACAAGAAATCCAGTTCCGGAATGCCATCGAAACTCGGTTCGAACTGTTCCTAAGCTTGCTAAAGGAGGATTGTGACGACGAAGAGGAGGAGGTAGAAAAAGAAGAATCAGGTGTATCAGTTTTGTTCTGTTCTTCTTTGTTACCAATACTCTTACTCAGAAGTTTGTGGTACAAAGAAGGCAATGCACAATTCTCCGGTTTCTCGTGTTCTTTTTCAATGCTGCATTCTTTGTTGCTTCTCACCGAAGGCTTTTTCTTCTCTTCTTCTGCCTTGCAAGATTCGTATCCGTCCGTCGTCACGGACGACCTCTCGGAGCTAAACACCAAGGAGTCCTGGCTGATCTCCGATGATACTTTCGTAGGAGTATCCATTTTGGACTCCCTGTCTCGTCCAATAATTCTAGATTCTTCTTCTATTAGAGATGGCTGCTGTTTTCCCTCTGTAACATGTACTTGCGGAGATTTTATATCCGCAATTACATGACTATTTTTTATCTTTCCATCAGGGGAAAAATTTTCTGCAAAATTGGGGAAAAAGTTAGAAAAGGGCTATATGATCTGCACATGTTCCATGCTTAGAAATTATGGGTGGCCATACTCGAACAAGTTCGTTCTCCTTCATCCAAATGTTAAGATGAATAATATAAATAAATGTGGGAAAAGTTGATTATGTTGAAGTACATACCAAATGGGGTTGGATGGATTTGTGATCCTTTGAGGACGTATTCATTGTCAGAAATGGGAGTTATGAGGTCGTCATCCAACAAGTCCTGCCACACATACCCGCTTTTGTACCTCCTGCCATTCAATTATTATTGTTAGTTACAAATTCATTTCATAAACACACATTATTCAAGTCTCTTGGTACATTTTTTGTTCAATATTAGTTACTTATAAATTATATTTAGATACATTATGAATGTATCCATTTTAAAATTACAATCATAAAAGAGAATAAGTGAAGAAACATAAAGGACCTAAACAAATAGAGAGGGTATGTGTGATAAGCACCAACCTCTTGTAGGACCAAGAAAATGCTTCTGGCAAGTCTTTTCCTCTCAATTCCCCAAGCCACCTCTTAACGTCTTTTTCAACAAATACAGATTTGGAATTAATTAGAATCAAATAATAAAAGAAGAAATCATTCAACAATAAATAAAACTAAAGGAAGGTACCTCTGAGATAAACACCATTACGAGCAAGATGAAGAACACGAATGAGATGAGGATGATCTGGACGACCACCTATGTTACTAAGAAAGTAAATTATGTGAAGCCTTCTCACTTCACCTTTTGCTTCCATTATTGTTATGCCTTTCTTTCTTGCTTTGTTGCTCTTGTTCTTGTTGTTGTTCCCTTTGCTGCAATAAACACCACCACCACCAAATTATTCTTTCTTTTGAGGCACAAACACAAACACCTTTTGTTTAATCAACCTATCTAATCTAATGTGTCTGCCCCAAAATATAAATATATATGTGACATCGGATAACACAAAAACAAGATATCTTTGTCTCTCTCACTCTATGCCGGCCTGCTACAAAAGAAACATATATCACCACAACATGTTTGTTCTTTCATATGAGATAATATGAAAAGAGAAAGAAAAAGATATATTATAATAGTTATCATATAATATAAGGTCTATGTGAAAAATGAAATCATGCAGGCCTGCTAGCTACATGGCCATACAAAGAGTGCTACTTGTCTAATATATTTTATTAATTTAATTAGAGAACAAATAAATTAAATTAAATAACTTTCTCGCAAAACATAAACAAATGAATTAAAAAAAATAATGAGAATTGAGAAGCATTGAGAGAAGAGAATGCAGTTACGCTTTTTTCCCTTCTTTTTAGCAGAGAATGCAGTGAGTGAGAGAGAATTGACCAGGTTATGGTTATTGCAAGCTATATATGGTATGTGGTAGCTAGTACTAATATTTTGAGTGGAAAATGAAAATAGATTCAGGGATCATCAGATTTCTCGGATTTTAATGGATTTAATAATAAAATAATAATAAAATGTGTAGTAGCTAGGTTTTTGACTCCCCATCATTATTCCCCAAAAAGTTCATTTCTGTTTCTTCTTGTTTACCTTTCTTTAATTATGTCAAGTTTTCTAAAACAATATTATTTTTTTATTTCACTCTATAATAATTCTCCCTCGTAATAATAATAATATGATTACTCAATAGTCAAAAAAGAAATATAATTAGTCAATAACTATCTAATAAGGTATCAAATCCAATTAAGAATAAATTAAAGACGCATTTATGCGGTCAAAAGACCTATAATCTGAAAAAAAAATAACTATCAAATTAATTATTTATATAAAATATTAAAATATAAAATACATATTAAAAATAAATAAAATAATATATAGAAAAAGACTCAAGAACTAATAATTTTATTTTATATTGGCCAATACTTTTATTCCATAGTCCCAATATTTTTAATACATCAACCCAACAAAAATAATTTTAGCCAATATTTTTTATATTGTTGGCTATCTATTGATAAAAAATAATAAATTTTGCAGACCTACTAATATTATCCATAATACATGTGTATTTATATATAAATACATAATAACGAATTTGGTAACTATTTTTGGAGCGCATGTAACATTTTATTCTAGTATAATAGAAAAAAAAAAGGAATAAAAATATCCGTAGCACATATAAAATAAAAATTATCAAAGTATTCATCCTATAGAATACATATTAAAATATAAAATATTATATTTAAAATAAATTAAATAATACATATAATTATACAAAAATATATTATAACTGATTTAATAACTAATTTTTTATATATACATAATATTTTGATTAAAAAATATCAGTTGGAGTCTTTTAGGTTACATTTAGCTAGTTATATTCACTGGCTTATATACATAGTATAAAACAAATTAAAAACATATTTGGTTATACCGAAATAGAGACTATCAGAGACAAGACATGATTAAAATTAAAATTGTCTTAGGTTTGATTTGAAAAAATTTTAAAAAGGTATTTGTGTTTCTCAAAAATACAAACATTTTGTTTTATTTTTGGTAATTTAAAAAAAAAAAAACTGTGCTTGTTGAATGCTTTTGTTGTTATATTTCAAAATAAATATTAAATTTCTTAAAATACCTATATGCTTAATGATCCGTATCTTCCTGCATATGTGTACTAAAATCTCTCTTAGAATAACAGGTTATCAAATTTTTGGGTTTTGTTGTTGGGGGTAATCTTCATCACATGAAAAATTGAAAGGAAAAAGGATCTTATTTGAATCTCTACGCTTGATTATGTAATGCTAGTGACTATATTGATTTGATGCTTTCAGCAACATATCATTTTTAATTTGGTTGTCATGCATATCTTCCTTGATAAAAGAAATTAAAAGAAAAAATGGCAAATGACAACACCACTAGATGAAACAAATTAAAAATATATTTAATTTTTCCAAAACTTAAATGTTTAGTCAAACGAAATAGATGTTTCAAATAAATGTTTAATAGAAATAAAGCATATTGATTTATTAATAGATCATGCTCAATAACAAAAAGCAAAATATATCTCTATGTATATTTTAATTTTTTAACATGTATAAAATATATGTAAACATGTAATTGATTTGGTATTTAGAGTTATTAAAGTGGACCAATCCAATTAACACGGATAGGCCTACAATTGATAAAATTTGAAATAATAAATACAATTACTTTCCACGTCCAAAAAGAAAAAGAATATGATCATTCTTTTCTTTAGTGTACATAACAAAATTAGCATGATAAATGAGATTGTTCAAACAAAATTAGCATGATAAATGAGATTGTTCAACACTTAAAAATTTAAAAAATATAGTATAAAAAGCATAAATTAATGAATAAGTAAAGAACAAAAAAAGAGAAGATATACTTTAAAAAATAAAAAATTTTAGGAGGCCAATAATTTTTATAATTTTAGCTAGTATTTAGTCAATATAAATATAAAATTATTTTTAATAAATAAATTTTATTAATTAATATATATAAATTTTAATAAATATGAGTACAAATTGTATTAATTCATACGTATAAATTCTGATAAATATAAATACAAATAATATATTTTTTGTATATAAATTACAAATTCTAATAAATATAAATTATTGATCATGAAATATTACTATTTAAAAATATGTCACTTCGTTCAGTTTACAAGTTTTATGGCTTGAACCCGTTTAACTTGCCGAATAAAATTGATCCACACTCTCAGGTTAAAATTTTACCAGATGATAGTTGACCTATTATATAGAGACCAAAAAAAAAAAAACATAATTCGCCTATAGTTTTTCTGTTCGGAATCTCTTCTTAACTTATTTGATTATTCTCCAGTTGATTTACTCTATTCTTATTAGTGGTCGTATATAATAAGTTTCTAATTCATGACCTCTTAATAATTAGTATTTTCTTCAACTTAGCGATCGTTCAAAAATTTAGTATCAAGAGCATAGTTAGATAGGGCCGGGTCTTCCTCCATGAGTCAAACTCAAAATTATGTAATTCACTTATAATCACTCTTATCTGTCTAATGTTAGAATATATTATAATTAATTAGTTTTTATTAAAATTATTTAATATATCTGAATATTTATTATAAAATATTATATTTTTATTATTTTAATTTTTTAATATTTATTAATATTTTTTTTATATTATATTATTTTATATCACTTCAATACAAATAGACCTTTTTTTCACTACTCTCTCTTATCTTTCTAACGCATAATATTGTTTATATTTATTGATAGATGTTGACACCTATTTATTTTTTGCTGACGTTGAGGATCTCAAAATAAATAAAAAGAAAAAATCAACTCAACACATAACCATGTTGACTTGATTGACAAAATATAGATGACAAGAAGAACATGCAATAAGTGGGTACTGATTACTGAATATAATATATGATGATAGGATTAAATGAAAAAAAAAAAATCAAATTGTCATTTTGGCCAGCAAAGTTTCAATTTTTTTTTCAGGATACATAACCATATAAAAGGAGGATGAGGAGAAATTATTATTCGCGAAAGAAAAAATGCAAACATAATGGTCCAAAAGACAAAAACATATATATTCTTAAGCATTGACCTTTTCATGATGTCGAGATTCTTCTTTCTTTCTTGTGTGTGGCATTTCAGTGATTCTGTTGCAATTGAATCCATAACAAGCAAATTTTGTATTCTCCCTTTTGCTCTTCTTCAACATCACTATGCCATTCTCATCATACATGAAAATATGGAATTATAAAGAAGCTAGTTGAAGTAACACAACCTGAAAGCAATTATTGTCCGAAATTATTAGTTAATTAATTCGAAATTGTTGCTCTCAATGAATAAGGAATATAAAGATTCTACCCATAATAACGCAAATGAGATCTTTATCATGATGCTTTATACTGCAAATAATTGTCCAATAGGCTACGTTTATTTTATGCACATGATAGAATATGATACTGAGTTATTAGTGACATAAAGAAAATAAAATAGAAATACTAAAATTTATTTTTTATGTATTATATTTGGATATAATATATAAAATATTAATATAATGTTTAATATTATTATGTTTGAATATATATGGATGAGACTATAATATTATGCAAAATAATAAAAATGGACATATTTTTTATACTTTTTTTTCTTTCTTTTTGTCTTTTACTCTTTTTTTGTCGCCTAATCCTTTCTCGGTTGCTGAAGGACGGTAAAAAAATGATATTTGCTAATTTTTTTATTTTTTGTTTTTGAATTTTTTACTGTGTAAATTGATAGATTCAATAGGGTTGGATTTTATCTTTTTACGCTAATTGAAAGAAGAAGAATATAGAGTATGACAGCTACGTGGATCTTCTTTGAGTACCTGGCGTATGACAGCTATGTGGATCCCGCAACGGGGAGCGCAGTGTTTTGGGGTAGTCCGCGTACACACACCTACTACCTTCCCGACCATCGTTTTTCTCACCCTCTGCTTAGCCAAGAGTATGACTCTGACTTGCCCTATGATACACTGCTATCCGAGCTTCACCCCGAATGAGGCCAGTTTCCTTTTCCGCCTTGTCCTTTGAACATGGCAGAGCCAATACCGAAGTCTCCGGTCATTGACATACCCTAGTACCCACCATGGTTCAACCCCGAAGAGGATCAAGTGGTTCTCGATATACCTATGCCCGACGCTCCACCACCATCCCCTGCAGCTGAGCCAAGGTTCAATGGGCCAGGGGTTCTCGAAAGCCCTAGGTCTGCACCTTCATCAGAGTATAGCTCAGAGGCGTGGATCGATCAGATGATGGCGGACCTGTACTCTAGTTCTTTTGAGACTGAGGAGGAGGACTCCACTGAAGATGCAAGCAGCAGTAATATCACGGGCACGTCAGAGTGACTCCCTCGTTTTAGCATAATATGTCAGCAACTTCCGGATATACAGTTTCAGTAGTGGTAGTAGTAGTCCTTGCCCTAGCTCTGGATAGACTTTTAGAGAGCTAGATATTTTTTATTTATTTAACAAGTAGATCGGGTACCAGACTAGGGTGGCTCTTGTGAGTTAGGGCCTGTAAGTATAAATAATGGAGTATGTACGTATTATAATAAGCAGCTAAGTATGAACTTGGGTTATATGATAAACTAAGCCTACATGCATTTCATGTATGCTATTATTTGCTTAACTTACAATTATTCCTATATACTCGACTAGATACGCGATTCTCAAATAATGCTACTGGCTCATATGTATATACTTAATATATGGTCTAGACTCCGTAAAGTCAGCTAAATAGTAGCGCTTAGCTGCTAGCCTTGGTCATGATAGGCTAGAAGTTGGGTCGTTACAATTTGGTATTAGAGCAGTTCATCCTTAGTAGAGCTTAAGAAATAGACTGATTATGCTTCACTGCATACTCTGCCTTTTTTATCATGCCACTAGGATATCTTTGATGATGTAATTGCATGATTGCCTTTGAGCATACATTTTGGTAATGTTAGAACTTAAATTGGAATATGTTAAGAATGATCACCTTAACGTTGATCGTTTGGTATTAACAGGACCTCAATGTTGCTCCCGTCAATCGAGTCCGAGTTTCGAGCTGGCATTTGACTTGGACGCCTTGTTAGAATCTATGAACATAATGGCTGTAGTTGTGTGCGATTCCATCACTGCAACCAACAGAGCGGTGGAAAGAATGGAATGACAGCAGGGGAAGGTAATGGGAATGGCCATGGAAATGGAAACGGATCGGAAATAGCATACTCGAGGGGGATAGGCCAATGACTTTGGCATCTTTCCTTAAAGTTAATATGCCTAATTTCTTTGGAACCACCAACCCGACCGGGGTAGATAATTGGTTTTGCTCCATGGAACAAGCTCTGCAGGTGCAACATGTCCCTGAAGGACAACAAGTGGAGTTCGCCACTTACATGCTGAAGGAAGATGCACAGTATTAGTAGCAGGGAGTGAGCCAGTTGTTGGTACACAGTACTAAGGGGGCATCCAAGTCCTTGCTATCATATTGTGAAGCCCTACATAGAGACCTGTAAAAAAGGACAAGACATGTCGAACCCCAACTATAATTTCAGATCCAGGAATATTACGAAGCAACGACAGAAATTTTCAATGAACTCACGCACCAAACTTGTTAGCAAATAAAGTGGTACTAAACAAAGATATGATGTGACACCTGTTATAATGCTCTATGGCAACTTGATCAGTCAACATTATACTATGTTTAACACTGTAATTACTTAATAAAACTTCCTCTCCAATTACTTGCTCTAGGTGCAACTCTGAAGTTCATTAAGCATTCTTGTTGTAAGGCTCTGTGATCACTCATGATTGCTCCTCTAACCGATAGGCCGTCTGCTTGAATTCTGAGAATTATAACTACATCCTCTAAAGTGATAGTACACTTATCTATAGGAAGATGGAATGTATGAGTTACGAGATTCAACCTCTCTATTAGAGTATTTACCGTCGCTGTTTGTCCTAGAATTTTCCGGATTTACGACACGTTACAGAAACCAACAAACTTTAGATAGGGCTCAACTCTTTGATCATATGGCTCTGGAGCATATAACTTTCTCAAGTCACTTACTCTAGAATCTTGAAAGAGATAATAATAATAAAATTAATGATAATTATTAAAATAAGACCTACCAACAACAACAACAATGTGTTCTTTACTGTTACATGTTAACAAAAATAATAATAACTAACTAAAGCCGTTAGTTATAACAATAGCCAACAACACTACTACTACTACTAATAAATTATTAATAAAATTAAATATTAATATCATTAATAAAAATAGTGTAACTGTAACGACCCAATTTTCAGTATGTCTAAATCATTCTGAAAACTAAGTGCTACTAACTTACCTTCCTCATTATTATCTATTATTTAATAAATATGAGCCTGATCGCAGTTAACGCATTGACAATTATACAAAAATTTATTTCTTTTTAACAAAACATCAAGTCAACACATATCAGTCATAAGATAATATAGAAATATTCATAAGTATCTCACAAATATATATAAGAAACCAAGTATACGGTGATAAATCGTCAACTTCATATAGGATCCATTCAGAACATTCCAGACTATATATATATATATATATATATATATATCCTAGGTCTTGGCCTATTCAAAAGCCTCTAAATTGGAATCCAGGCTAGCCTAATTCTCTCTATAAGCCTAATCCCCTCTAAGGTCACAAAAGTAAGGGAAAGACACTCTAGGTCTTCAAGTGTGGCTAAATAGGATGTCTCCAAAATAGCAACAACTACGTAGTCTTTCTGTTTGACGGGTCGTAGAGTATATATATGCAGATGGGCACCAAGTCCACCCTAACTCAGATGGCTACTTAAGCGAGGTCCTCATAAGCAGAATTTGCTGGTATGTCAAGGAAGAGAACTCTTGTTTCTGTCTGTAGGGTGGGAGGAAGAGGAGTAAGAACTGGGGAGTCCTTAGTAGGGTCATGTTTTAGAAGTTAAATTCATTTTACTATTATTAGCAAACCGCAACTAACAACAGGACACATACAAACATAAATAATAAAAGAACACAGAAGTCAATCAATCATACAATACACGCACAATCACAGTATTACACAGTACAGAGATATGCGCAAACAAGCATGATGCATGTCTAGTTCTATGCAGGGCATGAGCTTATGTGTCGGTTGCCTACCCGCTCCCCACATTACCAGGACATAAGTCCTAGATATGGCTTTCCAAATGCATGCAGTGTGCATATAAGTCTTACGGCCAAGCCGCATACAATGTGACTTTAAAATGTATTGTAATATACTTACATCTAGAAAATAGTTCTCAATGTGTGGGAGTCTCCACTATACATTTGGCACTAAGGTCCAAATAAGGTTACATTTGATCTCATGTGATAGATAGTATTTTAAAGTCTTTTTATCTTTGCCATCTACTCTCCTGTGACAAAGATCTCTTTAATTAATACATTCTCTTTTATTTTTGTGCTCTGCTCTCCTGTGGCAGAGGTTCATTAGATCTTTTAGTCTTTGCTCTCTGTTCTCCTATGGTAGAGATCCCTTTAATTAATATATTCTTTTGTTTTTTATTCTCTGCTCTCCTATGGCAGAGGTTCTTTAGATTCTTTTAGTAATTTCTCTGTACTTTACTATGGTATATATTTCTTTAACCGTTTTCTTTTCTTTTCTTTTTTCTTCTTTTCTTTCTTATCATTCGACAATATAAATTATCTTTGCATTATTCTCTCGCCTTTCCATAAGTGTCTTATGAAAGAGAATCAAATATTCTTAATATAGATTTGTCTTTCTAAAGCTTTTAGGATAGTTTTATGCTTATCCTTTTATTATATCATAAATGAAATAATATCTTTAAAATAAAATACTATTATATTATATTGATACAAGTAAGCGAGGATTAATAATAAAAGAATGTCAGCATTATTATTTTTATATCAAATCCTATTTATTAACGTCCTATTCTTGAAGATTTTAGGAATTATATTCTAACTTAAAGTTTTTTAAATATTTTACTTTTTAATCTAATATTTTATAAAATTACTATTTTTAATTTCATATTTAGAAAAATTACTAATTTAATTTCATATTTTTTAGAAATAACACTGAACTCTTATAAAATATCCAATTTACTCTGGAACTTTTACTTTTTACTCAAACCTTGAAATTTATAATTTACAAAATCAATCTCAACTTTGATCAAAATACAATTTTATTCTCAAAATAATAATATTATAATGATAATAATAATAGCCCTTTGAACCCAAAAATCCTTTATTGAATTCTATTTAAAAATATATATCATTTTTATTCCATTTTCAAGCTTTACGCTTATCGATTTTTCACCGTTTCTCAGTTAATCTCTCGACCATTGAATCTCATCAATTTCTAACATTTCTCAACAATATCCCAACTCCCAATTTCATCAAATAATTCAGTTCATACTAGCCTCATCATGGCCAAACCATGAATTCCACAATTCATTAATATATCACAAAAATTCAACATAAACTCAATCAATAATTAATCACAACATCAATTCACTTAACTAATACAAATTTAATCGGTAAAAAATTACCGTAACCTGGTGCGGTGATTTAACATCACAAACTAACTGGCAAGTGCACCAGGTCGTACCAAGTAATACCTTACGTGAGTAAGGGTCGATCCCATGAGGATTGATGGATCAAGCAACGATGATTGATTGATTGGCTTAGTTAGACAAGCAGAAAAGAGTGTTTTGGTATTCAAAGAGCATTAAACAGTAAATTAAGAATTTTAGAAAGCAAGTAATAATGAGTTGGGAATAAAATATGGAGAAGATAGTTAAGGTTTCAGAGTTATCTATTTTTTCAGATTAACTTTTCTTTCTAACTAATTTAATTATGCAGGATTTAATTTATGGCAAACTGTACGTGACTAGACCCTAATTCCTTAGACCTTCCTAGTCTCCTCTAAAATTCATTAACTGCAAATTTCTTGGTCAATTAATTCCAATTAGAGGGTGATAATCAATTTCTAGTTTATATGCCACAAAAATTCTAATTACCCAAAAATAAGGGGATTATATGTCACGTATCCTGTTAAATCCAAATAATTAAAATTTAGGAGAAATTATTTTCAACCTGTTGTTCAAGTAAAGAGCTTTCCAAGTTTTACAAGAACTCAAATAGAAAGAGGGTCATACTTTCGTTCCACCCAAATTCATAAAATAAAGAGCAAAAATAATTCTTAAATTATAAATCCATACATGAATAAAATTAGAAAGAGCAAATGAATCAATCCATACAATAGACAGAGCTCCTAACCTTAATAATGGAGGATTAGTTGCTCATGGTTCAGAGAAGAAAATAAGGATTCTAGTAAAATATGTAGTGTTTCAATCTGATGGCCTCTTTCCCTTTTTATAACTAATCCTAATAAATTTAAAATCTAATTTCTAAAATTAAAATAATATCTTTTCCTATTTTAAATTCAAATTTGAATTTAAATCAGAATTAACTAACTACTCCGCGTCTTGTAATGTGGGGACCACTTAGCTTCACTGGATCCGCACCTAACTTGGGTGCTAAAATGGGGCCCAGAAATCACCCCACAGTGCTTTCTGCGTTTTCTGCTCGTGGCGCATGTCACGCGTACGCGTCATTCACGAGTACACGTCGCTGAGCAAATCTTCAAATCACGCATACGCGTCAGTCACGCGCACGCGTCGCTGTGAAATTCTTCAAATCACGCGTCCGCATCAGTCACGCGTATGCGTCGCTCCTCGCTGCCATCTCCTTTTATTCTTGTACTGCAGAAACTCCACCAAATCCAGCCGAATGCTACCTAAAATAAACAAAATTGTAAAAGACTCAAAGTAGCATCCATATTGGCTAAAAGATAATTAATTCTTTATTAAACTCAACAAATTAGATGCAAATTCACTAGGAAAAGATAGAAAAGATGCTCACGCATTATAACCCTACCTCCGTACAAAATCAAAATAATAGAAACTCCAGAGAAGCTTTCTGACTGAACAACTGAAGAAGTAAATGTCAGAAATCGGCTATGCTTCCTAGTACACCAACCGGCTGAACCATGCAAATTTGGAAAAAACTCTACCGTCAGCTTCTCCCGAATAAAACTGACATCAACATGTAAAGGAGAAAGATATGAACATTTTAATCGGATTAGATTTTTTTATTGGGGTTACAAATCACAAGAAATCGATATTGAAAGGTTATGGTGTTCATGGTTTCTCTTTCTCTCTCACGGTCACTTTCTTTCTTTTCCTAGTTCGGTTAGAATGAAATGAAGATAAGAAAGAATGATGATGATAATGTGTTAATGAAGGGGGAGCACGTGTCGAAAGGGGCCATGTGTCATTAAGTTAAAAATATCTTAAACGGATAATCATGAAAAGTGGATATATTAAAATACAGGTAATAATATATATATATATATATGAGTTACTAATATAAATAATATTAGTAACATAAGAATAGAAGATATATGATGAAGTATTAGCAAAACTAAGTTCATCCAAGAGTACCAATATTTACTTGTACCGGCAGATTTTGAACTTGATAATAATATTATTAAACAAATCTTTATTTTAATTAAAGAGGGTAAAAATAAAATATCAATATAGTAATAATTTTATATTTTTTTTCAAAAGATCTCATTATAATAAAATTATATAAAAATCCTAATTAATTTGAACTTTAGTTATTATAAAAAAAATAAATTTATCTTTCTTAATAAATTAGTTTCTAAAAATAAGGAGCTCAAATTAATAAAATAAATTATAACTTATTTGTATTTAGATTTTCAAAAATGCGGGTCGTTACATTCTATCCATCTAACAAAAATTTTTGTCCTCGAAAATTGATATAATATGGAAGAGATTCATACTAACTTCCCTTTCAAACATGTCAAAGAAAACAAAAAGATTTAACATGTTGAATTTTCAAACATGAGAAAAATCATATTTTATGGGAACAGGAGAAAAAGTATATTGTGGTACAGAAGTTATAGGATAGGTTTAATACAAATTAAACCTCATAAGTATGAGACTCGGGGTTTGACAAATAAACATGGCGTACGTTTAGAGTCTTCAACAAAACATGACCACTTTCTTAATCCATAATCGTCTTGCTAAGCCTTTCCATCGCATCTGCAACTTGTGAAATTTCTAGTGATATCACACACAAGCCGATCTCATCTTCCACGTTCACAAACCGTATCTGAGAAAAATAGGATATCGCATATGACACCAGACAAACTCAAGCTCAAGCAAAGGAGTTTAGAAAGAAAAGGATGAAAAGTACAGACAGTGTTCGTAAGAGTTCGAAAAGCTTAATGGAATTCTAACTAAACAAGGATATATAGATATAGTGCAGTGTATTAGAAACAGAATTAAATCGTACTCTTAAGAAAGAAATCAGAGGCAAAGAACTTTAACAAGAACAATAGAAGAGAAGATGATATGTTAGATTGAAATAATTTTCAGCTTCTACGTGTGTCCCACTCTTTCATTGCATCACTATACCACTTTTACTAGAGGAAGAAATCTAATCCTAACTTACATGTAGCAGATATAAGAATGAAGAAATGCAATGCACCCGAATCACATAATACAACTAGGAGTTACGTCTTAATAACATTTACCTCGGGTCGGGAGGTTAAAATGTGTAGCATCATTAGCAATTATGGTGAAAACTCGCCCTTGTTGTTGAGGTTTAGCTAAATCTTGAGCAATCTTCTTAACACAGTTCCTCACCATGTGGGCTTTTTTATTTATATATGTATGAGAAATTCATTATTTTTCATAATGCACATAGATGAAAACTGTGCTCAAATTGCGCATTGCCATTTCAGGTTCATCACCCACGAATTGGGTGCAGTGCATCTGAAACTCCATTCCAAGTTTGGAAGCCACAAAATGGAGGAAACCAAGCTCACCAACCACGAATTGGACCATGTCAAGGCTAAAAGGGGGTGAAGGGGAGGGGACCAATTCGTGTGTGCTACCAATGAATTGGCCACACCCAGTTCATTCATAATTCAACACAAACTTTTCCCTACGAGGCAATCATTAATGCCTATGTTCATTCTCACTTACCTGATCAAGCTCTCTATTTCCTCAACCACATGGTTTGTAATGCCTATTTTCCCACATCAAACACCTTTAATAACCTTTTGATCTTGCTCCTTAGATCTAATTATTTTGGTAAAGCATAGCTACTTTTCAATGAAATGAAGGGTAAGGTTGCTATGGATGTCTACAGTTTCGGGATCAAGGGTTACTATGAAATTGGTGACTTGATCAAGAGTTTTTGGCTTTTGGCTTTGTTGATTCGCATGGGTTTTTCTCTAAATGTTATCTTATACACTACCTTGATTGATGGTTGTTGCAAGATTGAGGATGTTCATTTGGCAAAGAAGTTGTTTTGTAAGATGGAGGGGTTGGGCTTAGTTCCCAATCAGCACACTTATAGTGTATTGATAAACGGGTTCATCAAGTATGGCCTTCAAAAGGAAGCATTTCTAATGTATGAAAATATGAAGCAGAGAGGAACGGTGCTCAATGTTTATGCTTATGATTGTATAATCAAAGAATATTGTAAGGATGAGAATGTATATAAGGCTTTTAAGTTGTTCGATGAAATACATGAGAAAGTGTGGCATATGGTGAGATTGGTTTCCTCCATTTCGTGGCTGCCAAACTTCGAATGGAGTGTCTGATGCACTGCACTCATTTCATGGGCACCTTGCATGAAATGGAGAGTAATTCCATTTCGTGAGTGATGAACCTGAAATGGCAATATGCAATTTGAGCACAGTTTTCAGCCATGCATTATGGGAAATAATAAATTTCTCATACATATATAAATAAAAAAGCCTCACCATGTCTCTAGGCTCACCACGAAAGTAACAACGTTTGAACCAAATCAACAAGGATTTCTACCATAGTTTTTTTCACACTGATCACAAAAAAAGTTTGCTAGCGCTGGCTGTGGTTGCCTATATGTATCTCGTCCTTGCCTATCACCATTGCCACGAGCAGCAAGATTACCAACTTGCTGATTCCCATATGAAGGTGTCCCATTCATTTTAAAGTTCTTTCCCTGAGGGACCATATACCGATTAAAATTCTTTGGAGGAAAATCTTGACGACTCATTTTTACTACTGCCACCTTCTTCGTACAATCTTCCACCAATTGACTCTTATTGGCAAACTTCGCAAAATTTCGTATCTCAAGTGGTACCAACGAATGCATCAGTTCGTCACGAAGTCCTTCTGCAAACTTCAAACACTTCCATTCTTCAAAATCATCTGGATTTTTCTGACAGATCTTGGAGAATCGGCATAGATCTTTAAATCTTCGAGTATACTCTGCCACCGACATATTCCCCTGCCTCAACTACATCAGTTCCATCTCCTTGGCATCACGAACTTATCTAGGAAAGTATAATTTCTTGTAGAATTCTTCCTTAAAAATATCCAAACGAATCTCTCCAACATTCTTCCGAAGCAACCGTTGTACTCCATGCCACCTGTGCTCAACTTCTCCCTCTAGCATATACGTCGTAAACTCCACATGTTGTCCTTCTGGCACATGTTACACTCGCAACGACTTCTCAATACTACGGAACCAATTGTCGGCTTCAGTCGCAATAAGCGTTCCCTTAAACTTAGGTGGATTCACTTTCAGAAAAACTGCCAGTGTCATAGGTTTTTCGTTATTCCTAGCATCCTTATTACGGTTGCTATCTCTGTTATGCTGACCATTATGATTTTTATTATGGTCACCATTACGTTCTCCTAAACGGTCAATTGTTCGGGTAGTAGCAGTCGCCGTTTCACGTACAGCATCAGCCATGGTATTTACCGCAGCTATAAAAGCGTCCACGTCTCTCATCGAAATATTCCTCGAATTATCACTTTTCACACTATGTCCTTGTTCCCGTGCAGCCATCAAGATCCTGTTCACACCAAACAATCAACATTAAGGTGATCAGTCTTAATATCTCAAGTCGAGAGTGAACATTGTCAGAATGAATACACAAAGACAATCAAGTACCATATATTAGATATATATTCTATAAGCATGAGATACACAATAGAGTATGTAGTGAAGCATGATTCAGTCCATTTTCGAGGCTCTAATAAGAACGAACCGCTATGATAATAAATTGTAACGACCCAATTTTCATTATATCTGGATCATTCTAAAAACTGAGTGCTACTAACTTGTATTTCTAATTATTATCTATTATTTAATAAATATGAGCCTGATCACAGTTAACGCGTTGACGATTTTACGAAAAACTTTTTCTTTTTAACAAAACATCAAGTCAACACACATCAACAGAAGATATAATAACAGTCACAAGATAATATAAAAATATTCATAAGCATCTCACAAATATATATAAGGAACCAAGTAACGGTGATAAGTCGTCAACTTTGTACATAATCCATTCAGAACATTCCTGGTATATGACATCCTAGGTCCTGTCCTATTCAAAATCTCCTAAACTGGAATCCAAGCTAGCCTAATTCTCTCTATAAGTCTAATCCCCTCTAAGGTCACAAAAGTGAGGGAAAGACAATCTACATGTTTAAGCGTGGCTAAATAGGATGTCTCTAAAATAGCAACAACTACGTAATCTTTCTCTTTGATGGGTCGTAGAGTATATATATGCAGATGGGCACCAAGTCCACTCCAACTCAGATGGCTACTTAAGCGAGGTCCTCATAAGTAGAATCTACTGGTATGTCATAGAAGAGCACTCCCGTTTCTGTCTGTAGGGTGGAAGGAAGAGGGGTAACAATTGGGGAGCTCTTAGTAGGATCGGAATTAGAAGTTAAGTTCATTTTACTATTATTAGCCAACCGCAACCAACAACAGGACACATACAAACATAAATAATAAAAGAATACATAAGTCAATCAATCATACAGCACAGGCACAATTGCAGAGTTACACAGCATAGAGATATGCGCAAACAAGCATGATGCATGTCTAGTCCTATGCAGGCCATGAGCTCATGTATCAGTTACCTACCCGCTCCCGACATTACCCGGGCGCAAGTCTCAGATATGACTTAACAGATGCATATAGTGTGCATATAAGTCTTACGGCCAGACTGCATACAATGTGACTTTTAAATGTATTGTAATATGTTTACATCTGGAAAACAGTTTTCAATGTATGGGTGTCCCCACTATATATTTGACACTAAGGCCCAAACAAGGTTGCATCTGCTCTCATGTGGTAGACAATCTTTTAAAGTCATTTTATCTTTGTCATTTGCTCTCCTGTGGCAGAAATTCCTTTAATTAATACATTCTCTTCTTTTTCTGTGTTTTGCTCTCTTGTGGCAAATATTCATTAGAATCTTTTAGTCTTTGCTCTCTACTCTCCTGTGACAGATATTCTTTTAATTAATATATTCTTTTCTTTTCTGTTCTCTACTCTCCTGTGGCAGAGCTTCTTTAGATTCTTTTAGTCTTTGCTCTCTACTCTACTGTAGAGATTTCTTTAATCTTTTTCTTTTCATTTCTTTTTTTTCTTCTTTTCTTTCTTATCATTCCACAATATAAATTAACTTCGCATTATTCTCTCACATTTCCCTAAGTATCTTGTAGAAAGAGAATAAAAGATTCTTAATTTATATTTGTCTTTCTAAAGTTTTTAGGACAGTTTTCTGCTTATCCTTTTACTATATCATAAATAAAATAATATCTTTAAAATAAAATACTACTATATTATATTGATACAAGTAAGCTAGTATTTATAATAAAAGAGTGTTAGCATTATTTTTTTATATCAAAACCTATTTATTAAGGTCCTATTCTTGAAGCTTTTAGAAATTATATTCTAACTTAAAACTTTTTAAATATTTTACTTATAACCCAACATTTTATAAAATTACTATTTTTAACTTCATATTTAGAAAAATTACTAATTTAATTTTCTATTTTTTAGAAATAACACTGAACTCTTATAAAATATCCAGTTTACTCCGAAACTTTTATTTTTTGTTCAAAATACCCTGAAATTTATATTTTTACAAAATCAATCTCAACTTTTATCAAAATACAATTTTATTTCTCAAAATAATAATATTATGATGGTAACAATCATAGCCCTTTTGAACCTAAAAATCCTTTATTAAAATCTGTTTGAAAATATATATAATTTTTAATATGTTTTTAAACTTTACGGTTACCAATTTTTCGTCATTTCTCAGTTAATCTCTCAACCATTGAATCTCATCAATTTCTAATGTTTCTCAACAATATCCCAGCTCCCAATTTCATCAAATAATTTGGTTCCTGCTGGCCTCATCATGATCGAATCATGAATTCCACAAATTCATCAATATATCACAAAAATTAAATATAAATTCAATCAATAATCAATTACAACATCAATTCACTTAACCAAAACAAATTTAATCGGTGAAAATTTTCCATAACCCTACCTCTATATAAAATCAAAATAACAGAAACTTTAGAGAAGCTTTCTTACTAAATGACTGAAGAAGAAAACATCAAAAATCGGTTATGTTTTCTAGTACACCAACAGGTCGAACCATACAAATTTAGAAAAAACTCCACCATCAATTTCTTTCGAACAAAACTGACGTCAACGTGTAAAGGAAAAATATACGAACTCTTTAATCGGATTAGATTTTTTATTGGAGTCACTACAAGAAAAACACCCATTCAGGTACACTTAAAAAGTGTAGCTAAAAGTGAAAAAAAATGATGCCTTAGGCTACGGCTATGCTTTTTGGGCTACTGATGAGCGGATAATTTGTACCCTTTTTGGCACTGTTTTTAGTATGTTTTTAGTATCTTTTAGTTAGTTTTTAGTATATTTTTAGTAGTTTTTAGTTAAAATTCACTTTTCTGGACTTTACTATGAGTTTGTGTGTTTTTCTGTGATTTCAGGTATTTTCTGACTGAAATTGAAGGTTCTGAGCAAAAATCTGATTTAGAGACTGAAAAGGACTGCAGATGCTGTTGGATTCTGACCTCCCTGCACTCGAAGTGGATTTTCTGGAGCTACAGAAGCCCAATTGGCGCGCTCTCAACGGCATTGGAAAGTAGACATCCTGGGCTTTCCAGCAATATATGATAGTCTATACTTTGCCCAAGATTTGATGGCCCAAACCGGCGTTTAAAGTCACCCTCAGGAATTCCAGCGTTAAACGCTGGAACTGGCATAAAACTTGGAGTTAAACGCCCAAACTGGCATGAAAGCTGGCGTTTAAATCCAGAAAAGGTCTCTACACGAAAATGCTTCATTGCTCAGCCCAAGCACACACCAAGTGGGCCCGGAAGTGAATTTTTCTGTCATTTACTCATTTCTGTAAACCTTAGGATACTAGTTTACTATTAATAGGACCTTTTGACATTGTATCTGTACCTCATGACATTTTACACGTTTCTTTGTGTACATTCCACGGCATGAGTCTCTAAACCCCATGGTTGGGGGTGAGGAGCTCTGCTGTGTCTTGATGGATTAATGCAATTACTATTGTTTCTTATTCAATCATGCTTGCTTCTATTCTAAGATATCACTTGCTCTTAACCCGGATGAATGTGATGATCCGTGACACTCATCATCATTCTCAACTATGAACATGTGCCTGACAACCACCTCTGTTCTGCTTGGATTCCTTAACCAGAATCTTCGTGGTATAAGCTAGAACTGATGGTGGCATTCGAGAGAATTCGGAAGGTCTAAACCTTGTCTGTGGTATTCTGAGTAGGATTCAATGACTGAATGACTGTGACGTGCTTCAAACTCCTAGCAGGCGGGGCATTACTGACAGACGCAAAAGAATCACTGGATTCTATTCCGGCCTGACCGAGAACCGACAGATGATTAGCCATGCTGTGACAGAGCATAGGAACATTTTCACTGAGAGGATGGGAGGTAGCCACTGACAACGGTGAAACCCTACATACAGCTTGCCATGGAAGGAGCCTTGCGTGTTTGAAGAAGTAGACAGTAGGAAAGCAGAGATTCAGAAGATGGAGCATCTCCAAAGCCTCAACCTATTCTCCATTACTGCAAAACAAGTACCTATTTCATGTTCTTTTGCTTTTCACAATCAATCCTGATAATTTCTGATATCCTGACTAAGATTTACAAGATAACCATAGCTTGCTTCAAGCCGACAATCTCCGTGGGATCGACCCTTGCTCACGCAAGGTATTACTTGGATGACCCAGTGCACTTGCTGGTTAGTTGTGCGGGATTGCAAAAGTGTTATTGCATTTTCGTGCACCAAGTTTTTGGCGCCGTTGTCGGGGATTGTTCGAGTTTGGACAACTGACGGCTTATCTTGTTGCTTAGATTAGGACTGTTTTATTTTTGTTGGTTTAAAGTCTTTTAGTTGAGTCTAGTTTCATATTTTAAGTTTGGTGTCCTCTTTGTGTTTTTCCTTTAAAATTTTCGAAAATTAGTGTTTGATTTTCTAAAAATTTTAAGTTTGGTGTCTTTTTGTTGTTCTTCTCTTTCCTCTTTTCAAAAATCAAATCTTTTTCATAAAAATTTTTCAATCATATCTTTTTAATTGCTATTTTCAAAATCTTTTTAATTAACTAATTGATTCAGTTCTCAATTTGCTTTGATCTTATTTTCTTATTGATTTTCGAATTTTTTATTTTAATTGCCTTTTGTTTTATTTTATTTTTTTCGGTTGATTCAAAAAAAAAAAAAACACAATTTATCTATTTGCAATCATTATCATTTCCCTTTTGTCCATTATGGACCTAAGAGGGATTGATCAGTCCAAAAGGACTCTGGGGTCATATGCTAACTCCATTACTGCTGCATATGGGAGTAGCATCTGTACACCTCCCATCAAAGCAAGCAGCTTTGAGCTAAATCCTCAACTCATTATCATAGTGCAGCAAAATTGCCAGTATTCCGGTCTTCCACAGGAAGAACCTACTGAGTTTCTGGCACAGTTCTTACAAATTGCTGACACAGTACATGATAAAGAGGTAGATCAGGATGTCTACAGACTATTACTGTTTCCATTTGCTGTAAAAGATCAAGCTAAAAGGTGGTTGAATAACCAACCTACAGCAAGCATAAAAACATGGAAACAGTTATCAGACAAATTCCTGAATCATTTTTACCCTCCAAAGAGGATGACACAGCTAAGGCTGGACATCCAAGGCTTTAAACAAGAGGATAATGAATCCCTTTATAATGCCTGGGAGAGGTATAGAGGTATGCTTAGAAAATGCCCCTCTGAAATGTTTTCAGAGTGGGTACAGTTAGACATCTTCTACTATGGGCTCACAGAAAAAGCTCAGATGTCTTTAGACCACTCAGCTGGTGGATCTATACACATGAGGAAGACAATTGAAGAAGCTCAAGAGCTTATAGACACTGTTGCTAGAAATCAATACTTATATTCTAGCAATGAGTTCGTTCCAAAAGAGGAAGTCATGGCATTAGTCACTGATCCTAATCCTCAAGAACAGATGAATGAGTTTAATCAACAATTGCTCCTGATGACAGAACAGTTAGCAGAATTTAAAGAAATGCTCCATGATACTAAGGTTGCTAACAAGAACATAGAACTGCAGTTGAATCAAGCAAAACAGCAAATATCTAAACAGATAACAGAAGAATGTCAAGCAGTTCAACTGAGGAGTGGGAGAACACTGAATACCACTGTTCAAAAGAGCAAAAAGCCAAACAAGGAACAATTGACAGAGGATAACCAAACCAATGTTCAAAATCCCTCTGAGGACAGTAAGAGCCCAGAGAGGAATGTTATTGGTGTTCAAACGCCAGAAAGGGAAGGAAAGCTGGCGTTAAACGCCCATTCCTTGCCCAGTTCTGGCGTTCAAACGCCAGAAAAGGGGGAAAAGTTGGCGTTAAACGCCCATTTTCCACCCAATCCTGGCGTTCAGACGCCAAGGGGAGATCAGACACCTGAGAGTGCTGACAGTAATCCCTCTAACAAGGCTTCTTCAACCACTTCTGTAAGAAATAAACCTGCAGCATCTAAGGTTGAAGAATATCAAGCCAAGATGCCTTATCCTCAGAAACTCCGCAAAGCGGAACAGGATAAGCAATTTGCCCGCTTTGCAGACTATCTAAGGACTCTTGAAATAAAGATTCCGTTTGCAGAGGCACTTGAGCAAATACCTTCCTATGCTAAGTTCATGAAAGAGATCTTAAGTCATAAGAAGGATTGGAGAGAAACTGAAAAAGTGTTTCTCACTGAAGAATGCAGTGCAGTCATTCTGAAAAGCTTACCAGAAAAGCTTCAAGATCCTGGAAGCTTTATGATACCATGCACATTAGAGGGCGCTTGCACCAAGACAGCCCTATGTGATCTTGGAGCAAGCATCAATCTAATACCTGCATCCACTATCAGAAAGCTTGGGTTGACTGGAGAAGTCAAACCAACCAGGATATGCCTCTAACTTGCTGATGGCTCCATTAAACATCCATCAGGCATAATAGAGGATATGATTGTCAAGGTTGGGCCATTTGCCTTTCCAACTGACTTTGTGGTGCTGGAAATGGAGGAGCACAAGAGTGCAACTCTCATTCTAGGAAGACCTTTCTTAGCAACTGGGAGAACTCTCATTGATGTACACAAAGGGGAAGTAACCCTGAGAGTCAATGAGGATGAGTTCAAGTTGAATGCTGTGAAAGCTATGCAGCATCCAGACACACCAAATGACTGCATGGGCGCTGACATCATTGATTCTCTGGTAGAAGAGATCAATATGACTGAAAGCCTAGAATCAGAGCATGAAGACATCTTCAAGGATGTTCAACCTGATCAAGAAGAACCACAGGAAACAAAGGAATTTTCGAAAATTCCTCAGGAGGAGGATAGACCTCCCAAACCTGAACTCAAACCACTACCACCATCCCTGAAATATGCATTTATGGGAGAGGGTGAAACTTTTCCAGTAATCATAAGCTCTGCTTTAAATCCACAGGAAGAGGAAGCACTGATTCAAGTGCTAAGGACACACAAGACAACTCTTGGGTGGTCCATAAGTGATCTCAAGGGCATTAGCCCAGCTAGATGCATGCACAAGATTCTGTTGGAGGATAATGCCAAACCAGTGGTCCAACCACAAAGGAGGCTAAATCCAACCATAAAGGAGGTAGTGCAGAAGGAGGTCACTAAATTACTAGAGGCTGGGATTATTTATCCTATTTCTGATAGCCCCTGGGTGAGCCCTGTCCAAGTTGTCCCCAAGAAGGGAGGCATGACAGTGGTTCATAATGAAAAAAATGAACTGGTTCCTACAAGAACAGTTACAGGGTGGCATATGTGTATTGACTACAGAAGGCTCAATACAGCCACCAGAAAGGATCATTTCCCTTTACCATTCATAGACCAAATGCTAGAAAGACTAGCTGGTCATGATTATTACTGCTTTTTGGACGGCTATTCAGGCTACAACCAAATTGCAGTAGATCCTCAGGACCAAGAGAAAACGGCATTTACCTGCCCTTCTGGCGTGTTTGCCTACAGAAGGATGCCTTTTGGTCTGTGCAATGCACCTGCAACCTTTCAGAGGTGCATGCTCTCTATCTTCTCAGATATGGTAGAGAAATTTCTGGAAGTCTTCATGGATGACTTCTCAGTATATGGAGACTCATTCAGCTCCTGTCTTAACCACCTATCACTTGTCCTGAAAAGATGCCAAGAAACTAACATGGTTTTAAACTGGGAGAAATGTCACTTTATGGTGACTGAAGGAATTGTCCTTGGGCACAAAATTTCAAACAAGGGAATAGAGGTGGATAAGGCAAAGGTAGAAGTAATTGAAAAATTACCACCACCTGCCAATGTTAAGGCAATCAGAAGCTTTCTGGGGCATGCAGGATTTTATAGAAGGTTTATAAAGGATTTTTCGAAAATTGCAAAACCTTTGAGTAACCTGCTAGCTGCTGATACGCCATTTGTGTTTGACACACAGTGTCAGCAGGCGTTTGAGACCCTGAAAGCTAAGCTGGTCACAGCACCAGTCATCTCTGCACCAGATTGGACATTGCCATTTGAATTAATGTGTGATGCCAGTGACCATGCCATTGGTGCAGTGTTGGGACAGAGGCATAACAAACTTCTGCATGTCATTTATTATGCTAGCTGTGTTCTAAATGATGCACAGAAGAATTACACAACCACAGAAAAAGAATTACTTGCAGTGGTTTATGCCATTGACAAGTTTAGATCTTATCTAGTAGGGTCCAAGGTGGTTGTGTACACTGACCATGCTGCTCTTAAATACTTGCTCACAAAGCAGGATTCTAAACCCAGGCTAATAAGATGGGTGTTGCTTCTGCAAGAGTTTGATATAGAAATAAGAGACAGAAAAGGGACAGAGAACCAAGTAGCTGATCATCTGTCCCGAATAGAACCAATAGCTGGGGCGTCCCTCCCTTCTACTGAGATCTCTGAGACTTTCCCAGATGAGCAACTCTTTGCCATTCAGGAAGCTCCTTGGTTTGCAGATATTGCAAATTATAAAGCTGTGAGGTTCATACCCAAGGAGTACAGCAGTGTGCAAAGAAAGAAATTAATTTCAGATGCCAAGTACTACCTCTTGGATGAACCATATCTCTTTAAGAGTTGTGCTGACGGAGTGATCCGCAGATGTGTACCCAGAGAAGAGGCACAAAGGATCCTATGGCATTGCCATGGATCACAGTATGGAGGACATTTTGGAAGTGAGCGAACAGCCACTAAAGTCCTCCAGTGTGGCTTCTACTGGCCTACTCTCTATAAAGATTCCCGAGAGTTTGTGCGTAACTGTGACAGTTGCCAAAGAGCTGGTAACCTGCCTCACGGATATGCCATGCCTCAACAAGGGATATTAGAGATAGAATTGTTTGATGTATGGGGAATTGACTTCATGGGGCCATTCCCACCATCATACTCAAACACTTACATTCTGGTGGCGGTGGACTATGTATCTAAGTGGGTAGAAGCAATTGCTACACCCACTAATGATACCAAGACAGTGCTAAAATTCCTCCAGAAACACATCTTCAGCAGATTTGGTATTCCCAGAGTACTAATCAGTGATGGGGGCTCTCATTTCTGCAACAGACAGCTACACTCTGCTATGGTTAGATATGGAATTAGCCATAAAGTGGCGACTCCGTATCATCCACAGACAAATGGGCAAGCTGAAGTCTCTAACAGAGAGCTAAAAAGAATCCTAGAACGGACTGTGATAGCCCGAAGAAAGGATTGGGCAAAGAGCTTGGATGATGCTCTGTGGGCATACAGAACAGCATTCAAGACTCCTATAGGAACCTCTCCATACCAATTGGTGTATGGGAAGGTGGTGCACGAAATTGCAATAACACTTTTGCAATCCCGCACAACTAACCAGCAAGTGCACTGGGTCGTCCAAGTAATACCTTGCGTGAGCAAGGGTCGATCCCACGGAGATTGTCGGCTTGAAGCAAGCTATGGTTATCTTGTAAATCTTAGTCAGGATATCAGAAATTATCAGGATTGATTGTAAAAAGTAAAAGAACATGAAATGGTTACTTGTTCAGCAGTAAATGAGAATAGGTTGAGGCTTTGGAGATGCTCCATCTTCTGAATCTCTGCTTTCCTACTGTCTTCTTCATCAAACACGCAAGGCTCCTTCCATGGCAAGCTGTATGTAGGGTTTCACCGTTGTCAGTGGCTACCTCCCATCCTCTCAGTGAAAATGTTCTTATGCTCTGTCACAGCATGGCTAATCAGCTGTCGGTTCTCGGTCAGGCCGGAATAGAATCCATCGATCCTTTTGCGTCTGTCACTAACGCCCCGCCTGCTAGGAGTTTGAAGCACGTCACAGTCATTCAGTCATTGAATCCTACTCAGAATACCACAGACAAGGTTTAGACCTTCCGGATTCTCTTGAATGCCGCCATCAGTTCTAGCTTATACCACGAAGATTCTGGTTTAAGGAATCCAAGAGATATCTACTTAATCTAAGGTAGAACAGAGGTGGTTGTCAGGCACATGTTCATAGTTGAGAATGATGATGAGTGTCACGGATCATCACATTCATCCGGGTTAAGAGCAAGTGATATCTTAGAATGGAGGCAAGCATGATTGAATAAGAAACAGTAGTAATTGCATTAATCCATCAAGACACAGCAGAGCTCCTCACCCCCAACCATGGGGTTTAGAGACTCATGCCGTGGAAGGTATACAATGAAATGTGTAAAAATGTCATGAGGTCCTTGATACAATGTCAAAAGATCCTATTAATAGTAAACTAGTATCCTAAGGTTTACAGAAATGAGTAAATGACAGAAAAATTCACTTCCGGGCCCACTTGGTGTGTGCTTGGGCTGAGCAATGAAGCATTTTCGTGTAGAGACCTTTTCTGGAGTTAAACGCCAGCTTTCATGCCAGTTTGGGCGTTTAACTCCAAGTTTTATGCCAGTTCCGGCGTTTAACGCTGGAATTTCTGAGGCCGAATTGCTACACCGGTTTGGGCCATCAAATCTTGGGCAAAGTATGGGCTATCATATATTGCTGGAAAGCCCAGGATGTCTACTTTCCAACGCCGTTGAGAGCGCGCCAATTGGGCTTCTGTAGCTCCAGAAAATCCACTTCGAGTGCAGGGAGGTCAGAATCCAACAGCATCTGCAGTCCTTTTCAGTCTCTGAATCAGATTTTTGCTCAGAACCTCCAATTTCAGTCAGAAAATACCTGAAATCACAGAAAAACACACAAACTCATAGTAAAGTCTAGAAAAGTGAATTTTAACTAAAAACTAATAAAAATATACTAAAAACTAACCAAAAGATACTGAAAACATACTAAAAACAATGCCAAAAAGTGTACAAATTATCCGCTCATCACAACACCAAACTTAAATTGTTGCTTGTCCCCAAGCAACTGAAGATCAAAATAGAATAAAAAGAAGAGAATATACTATAGACTCCAAAATATCAAAGAAACATAGCTCCAATTAAATGAGCGGGACTAGTAGCTTTTTGCCTCCGAACAGTTTTGGCATCTCACTCTATCCTTTGAAGTTCAGAATGATTGGCATCTATGAGAACTCAGAACTCAGATAGTGTTATTGATTCTCCTAGTTAAGTATAATGATCCTTGAACATAGCTAGTGTATGAGTCTTGGCTGTGGCCCAAAGCACTCTGTCTTCCAGTATTACCACCGGATACATACATGCCACAGACACATAATTGGGTGAACCTTTTTAGATTGTGACTCAGCTTTGCTAAAGTCCCCAATTAGAGGTGTCCAAGGTTCTTAAGCACACTCTTTTTGCCTTGGTTCACAACTTTATTTCTTTCTTTTTCTTTTTCTTCTCTTTTCTTCTTTTTTTTTTCGAAAATTTTTTTTTTGAGTACTGCTTTTTCTTGCTTCAAGAATCAATTTGATGATTTTTCAGATCCTCAATAACAGTTCTCTTTCTCCTCATTCTTTCAAGAGCCAACAATTTTAACATTCTCAGAACAACAAATTCAAAAGACATATGCACTGTTCAAGCATTCATTCAGAAAACAAAAAGTATTGTCACCACATCAAACTAATTCAACTAGTTTCAGGGATAGATTTCGAAATCCTGTACTTCTTGTTCTTTTGTGATTAAAGCATTTTTCATTTAAGAGAGGTGATGGATTCATAGGACATTCATAGCTTTTAAGGCATAAACTTTAAATTTTATTAATTATGAATTAAGAACAAGACTTAGAAAATAAATATAAGATGAAACTAGAAATAGAAAACAAAACAAAAAAAAACGAAAAAAAAATAGGCTCCTAATGATAGAGGTTTTCGCAGAGTTAGGACTCAACAACCTTGATTTTGAGAAGTGGATGCTCCCTCAGCTTGAGAGGAGAGCTTTTGGCGTTTCATCTCTTGGATTTCACGCCCTTGCTTCTCTTGTTCCTTCAGCAATTTGCAGAGCATGCAGTTCTGATTCTGCTGTTCTTCCTTAAGTTGCTCCATAGTTTCTTGCAACTTGGTGATAGATGCTTCTAGGCTGGCCCAGTAGCCAATTTTAGGAAATTCAGGGAGGAACTCCTGCGCCCTCCTTTTGATAGAGTTTTCTTGCACTTGTCCTTCCATTGACTTCTTGGTGATTGGATGTTCAATGGGTATGAATTCATCTACTCCCATCTTCACCCCAGCCTCTTTACAGAGCAAGGAGATTAAGCTTGGGTAAGCCAGTTTGGCTTCAGTGGAATTTTTATTTGCAATTGTGTAGATCTCACAGGCAATCACATGATGAACCTCCACTTCTTTTCCAAGCATAATGCAATGAATCATCACTGCTCTCTTGATGGTGACCTCAGAACGGTTGCTAGTGGGCAATATAGAACGCCCAATAAAGTCTAGCCAACCTCTTGCAATTGGTTTGAGGTCTCCCCTCTTGAGTTGGTTTGGGACACCCTTTGAATTGGTTATCCACTTAGTTCCAGGGAGGCATATGTCCTCTAGAACTTGATCCAACCCTTTATCTACTCTCACCATTCTCCTATTAAAGGAGTCAGGATCATCTTGCAGTTGAGGCAATTTGAAGATTTCTCTTATTTTGTCCAGATGGAAGTACATAACTTTCCCTCTGACCATGGTTCTGTAGGTATGGTAAGCGGTTCTAGTCATTCTCTGCTTATCTGTCAGCCACAGATTTGAGTAGAATTCCTGAACCATGTTCCTTCCAACCTTTGTCTCAGGATTGGTTAGAACTTCCCATCCTCTGTTTCGAATTTGCTCTTGGATCCCCGGATATTCATCTTCTTTCAGATCAAATTTTACTTCTGGGATCACTGACCTCAGACCCATTATTTTGTGATAATGGTCTTCATGTTCTTTGGTTAAGAACTTCTCTTGATTCCAAAGATTCTTTGGATTATTCTCTTTCTTCCCTCTTAAATTGGTTTGTTTTCCCTTAGGAGCCATGATATTGATGAATCTTGGCTTAGTGATCACGGAAAAGCACACCAAACTTAGAGGTTTGCTTGTCCTCAAGCAAAAGAAAGGAAAGAAGAGAGAGAGGAGCAAATTCGAATGGTGTGGGCAATGAGGGGTCCAAACGTGTTCTTATAAGGGGGGAGAAGAGAGATTTCGAAAAAAATAAGAATTTGAAAGGAAATTTGAGAAGATATGGAAAGGATTTGAAAAAAGGGTGAGTTTATGAAGAAGATTTGGGATTAATTTGAAATAGATTTGAAGAATGGTTTTGATTTGTGAAGATTTGAAAGTGAATGATGAAAGGTTGAAGTGCATTTATGTAGAAGAGTATGGGTAAAAAAGGAAAGTTTGAAAAAAATTTGAGTTGAAAACGAAATTGTGGTCCCCCCACCTTGCTGGCGTTAAACGCCCAGAATGGCACCCATTCTGGCATTTAACGCCCAATTGTTGCCCCTTTTGGGCGTTTAACGCCCAGCCAGGTGCCCTGGCTGGCGTTAAACGCCAGAAATCCTTTATCACTGGGCATTTTTCTAAACGCCCAGGATGCTGCACACCTGGCGTTAAACGCCCAGAATGGTGCCCATTCTGGCGTTTAACGCCCAAAATGGCACCATTCCTGGCGTTAAACGCCCAGAATGGTACCCATTCTGGCGTTTAACGCCCAAAATGCCCCTTACTGGCGTTTTTTCGCCAGTAAGCTCATTTTCTCTGCTTTTTGAGCTGAATTCTTCTGTAACTCTGTGAATTCCTTCATTTTTGATACTTGCCTCTGTAAGAACTAATCATATAACCTCCTAATGACTGGGTTGCCTCCCAGCAAGCGCTTCTTTACTGTCTTTAGCTGGACCTTCACTGAGAATCACTCAAGTCTCAGTTTTGAGCATTCCTGCTCAAAATTGCTCTCAAGATAATGCTTGATTCTCTGTCCATTAACAATGAACTTTTTGTCAGAATCAACATCCCGAAGCTCAACATATCCATATGGTGACACTCCTGTGATCACATATGGACCCCTCCACCGGGATTTGAGTTTTCCTGGGAACAATTTGAGCCTGGAGTTGAAGAGCAGAACTTTTTATCCTGGCTCAAAGACTCTGGTTGACAATTTCTTGTCATGCCACTTCTTTGCCTTTTCCTTATAAATTTTTGCATTTTCAAAGGCATTGAGTCTGAACTCCTCTAGCTCATTTAACTGGAGCAATCTTTTTTCACCAGCTAACTGAGCATCCATGTTTAGGAATCTGGTTGCCCAGTAGGCTTTATGTTCCAGTTCCACAGGCAAATGACAGGCCTTCCCATACACCAGTTGGTATGGAGAGGTTCCTATAGGAGTCTTGAATGCTGTTCTGTATGCCCACAAAGCATCATCCAAGCTCTTTGCCCAATCCTTTCTTTGGGCTATCACAGTCCGTTCTAGGATTTTTTTTAGCTCTCTGTTAGAGACTTCAGCTTGCCCATTTGTCTGTGGATGATACGAAGTTGCCACTTTATGACTGATTCCATATCTAACCATAGCAGAGTATAGCTGTTTGTTGCAGAAATGAGTGCCCCCATCACTGATTAGTACTCTGGGAACACCAAATCTGCTGAAGATGTGTTTCTGGAGGAATTTTAGCACGGTCTTGGTATCATTAGTGGGTGTAGCAATTGCTTCTACCCACTTAGATACATAGTCCACCGCCACCAGAATGTAAGTGTTTGAGTATGATGGTGGGAATGGCCCCATGAAGTCAATTCCCCATACATCAAACAATTCTATCTCTAATATCCCTTGTTGAGGCATGGCATATCCGTGAGGCAGGTTACCAGCTCTTTGGCAACTGTCACAGTTACGCACAAACTCTCGGGAATCTTTATAGAGAGTAGGCCAGTAGAAGCCACACTGGAGGACTTTAGTGGCTGTTTGCTCACTTCCAAAATGTCCTCCATAATGTGATCCATGGCAGTGCCATAGGATCCTTTGTGCTTCTTCTCTGGGCACACATCTGCGGATCACTCCGTCAGCACATCTCTTAAAGAGATATGGTTCATCCCAGAGGTAGTACTTGGCATCTGAAATTAATTTCTTCTTTGCACATTGCTGTACTCCTTGGTATGAACCTCACAGCTTTATAGTTTGCCATATCTGCAAACCATGGAGCTTCCTGAATGGCAAAGAGTTGCTCATCTGGGAAAGTCTCAGAGATCTCAGTAGAAGGGAGGGACGCCCCAGCTACTGGTTCTATTCGGGACAGATGATCAGCTACTTGGTTCTCTGTCCCTTTTCTGTCTCTTATTTCTATATCAAACTCTTGCAGAAGCAACACCCATCTTATTAGCCTGGGTTTTGAATCCTGCTTTGTGAGCAAGTATTTAAGAGCAGCATGGTCAGTGTACACAACCACCTTGGACCCTACTAGATAAGATCTAAACTTGTCAATGGCATAAACCACTGCAAGTAATTATTTTTCTGTGGTTGTGTAATTCTTCTGTGCATCATTTAGAACACGGCTAGCATAGTAAATGACATGCAGAAGTTGTATGCCTCTGTTTCAAACACTCATGCCCAATCGGGTGCAGAGATGACTGGTGCTGTGACCAGTTTAGCTTTCAGGGTCTCAAATGCCTGCAGACACTGTGTGTCAAACACAAATGGTGTCAGCAGCTAGCAGGTACTTAAAGGTTTTGCAATTTTCGAAAATCCTTTTGAACCTTCTGTAGAATCCTGCATGCCCAAGAAAGCTTCTGATTGCCTTAACATTGGCAGGTGGTGGTAATTTTTTCAATTACCTCTACCTTTGCCTTATCCACCTCTATTCCCCTGCTTGAAATTTTGTGTCCAAGGACAATTCCCTCAGTCACCATAAAGTGACATTTCTCCCAGTTTAAAACCAGGTTAGTCTCTTGGCATCTTTTCAGGACAAGTGATAGGTGGTTAAGACAGGAGCTGAATGAGTCTCCATATACTGAGAAGTCATCCATGAAGACTTCCAGAAATTTTTCTACCATATCTGAAAAGATAGAGAGCATGCACCTCTGAAAGGTTGCAGGTGCATTGCACAGACCAAAAGGCATCCTTCTGTAGGCAACACGCCATAAGGGCAAGTAAATGCTGTTTTCTCTTGGTCCTGAGGATCTACTGCAATTTGGTTGTAGCCTGAATAGCCATCCAAAAGCAATAGTAATCATGACCAGCTAGTCTTTCTAGCATTTGGTCTATGAATGGTAAGGGAAATGATCCTTTCTGGTGGCTGTATTGAGCCTTCTGTAGTCAATACACATGCGCCACCCTGTGACTGTTCTTGTAGGAACCAGTTCATTTTTTCATTGAACCACTGTCATGCCTCCCTTTTTGGGGACAACTTGGACAGGGCTCACCAGGGGCTATCAGAAATAGGATAATAATCCCAGCCTCTAGTAATTAGTGACTCTTTCTGCACCACCTCCTTCATGGCTGGATTTAGCCTCCTCTGTGGTTGGACCACTGGTTTGGCATTATCCTCCAACAGGATCTTGTGCATGCATCTAGCTGGGCTAATGCCCTTAAGATCACTTATGAACCACCCAAGAGCTGTCTTGTGTGTCCTTAGCACTTGAATCAGTGCTTCCTCTTCCTGTGGATTCAAAGCAGAGCTTATAATCACTGGAAAGGTGTCACCCTCTCCCAGGAAAGCGTACTTCAGGGATGGTGGTAGAGGTTTGAGTTCAGGTTTGGGAGGTTTATCCTCCTCCTGAGGAATTTTCGAAAATTCCTTTGCTTCCTCTAGTTCTTCTTGATCAGGTTGAGCATCTTTGAAGATGTCCTCAAGCTCTGATTCTAGGCTTTCAGCCATATTGATCTCTTCTACCAGAGAGTCAATAATGTCAGTGCCCATGCAGTCATTTGGTGTGTCTGGATACTGCATAGCTTTTACAGCATTCAACTTGAACTCATCCTCATTGACTTTCAGGGTTACTTCCCCTCTTTGTACATCAATGAGAGTTCGTCCAGTTGCTAGGAAAGGTCTTCCTAGAATGAGAGTTGCACTCTTGTGCTCCTCCTTTCCAGC